>NC_056735.1:188117111-188189611 GCF_019279795.1 Protopterus annectens
CATGCCAACTCCAACACTACCATACCTTAGGGTAGCAGGAATGATCTGGGAACTTTCATTCTTGGTCTTACTATATATTTCTCCAGTTTGTACTTATAGTTCCACTCTTCTAAGGGTCAGAAATACAGTCTTCAAAACTGCAAACAGGCACCCTACCAAACTATCTGAAGCACTGTAATGCGTTTTCTAGATGCCTGCAATTCCTCCTTATTCTGTATGCAAAGCTGTTTTACTGTTGATTTTTTATTCATTTAAATATGTTCAAAATAAATAAATAAAATTTTCATTGAAAAAAAAAAATTTCTGACAGTAGACGTGATGATGCGTGCAGCCCTCAGAAACTCCTTACTTTGCTCCATTAAGCAGGCTGAGTCAGAGAGGTTTTTAATAAGGGCTCTTAAGGCCAGTGTTCAAGAAGGATCTTCAGGCCTAACAAAACCTTTAATTTTCTGCAGTTTATATTCACTACTTGCTCTCAAACTCTGATACTACTTAGAATGAGCTTTCTAAATGTGTCCTTATATTTACTTCACTGTATTGCTCATCAGAGTAAGATTCTGAAAGGCAGCATTTTCTGGACTTTACCTTACCATATGACATGAGCTACAGCAGTAACAATATACATACTGCACACTTTGAGATGTATGTTTCATGGCTGTATGATACTGGTGTCAGTTCATTAAACTTGTATACGAGGACAGGGCTGAACATAGCATAAGTAAAGAATGCCATTGCATAGGGGCTCTGAACCTGTAGGGCTCTTAAATGCTGGATGATATAAGGTGACAATATTGGATTTCTTTATCACAAGGCATAGTGGTACTGTTTTTGAAGCTATTGACAGTGTTAATCTGTTGATGGCTGTCAGCACAGGCACACAAGATGTTACACAGACATGTCAGGACTAGTTAATTGGACCTTTTGCTATTGGTCAGTATAAGGGCTTTGGAACTATGATGTTATTGTTAAACATGGCATGTACTTAGCAATGGCTCGGGGAGGTGATGTAATGACAAAGAAATACAGGCAATAGCCTGAACTACTAATAGGAGATGCTACTGTTTTGGACCTGTAAAATGATCTGTCCTTGCAGAAATGTAGAGTGCAGTGGTCAAAAATTAAAATGAAGTCAAATATCAAGCATGTCACATAAACAGGGACCAGGACAGCTGCCCTACTGCCACTGCTTAGGGGCATTTGTGCCCATGCACAGACTATTTTGACTCTCCTTGAGTCACACAATGTACCTGTTCTCCTAGTCTTTAAACTAAAACAAAGGTCATACTCCTTCTGGCTAAACAATTTCCCGTTAGGCCTTTTCCCAGCTGTTCCTGTTGACACAATCTCTCTCTCTCTGCCTCCCTCTTTGTGAAGCATTCACCAGCGGTCTGCTGCAGGCCCCACCACAACTTTTTAAATGTGGCAGTAAAGAATTCAACAGTCTGAAACATGTCCCTGTCCTCTTCATATGCAGCATGGTAGCTCTGTGGTTACAATCTCTGCCTTACAGTTCCAAGGTCCTGGACTCAACCCTGACCTCTCTGTTCATTGTCTGTATGGAACTTGTAGTCTATCCATGTCTATGCTGGTTTTCTCCAAGTACTTTGGTCCTCTCCCACCTTCCAAAACATGCGGGTTTTATATAAACTCTCCATTTTGGTTGTATTTAAAATTGCTCTCGAGTCCTAAAAGGTTCAGTGATAACCAATTCATCTGCTCAATGAACAAATGAGTAAATTAAATATAAAAATAATAGGCAAAGTCCCTCATTGACAAGAGGAATCTTGATGAGTGGATGGGAGATAATAGATTTACTCCGGGTATCACTTCTGTCTCACTGTTAGACAGATGCACAGTATGGGCATAGCAAAATTCATTTAAAATGGGTGGTGAAAGCCAAACACACGCTGGCTAGGCTTGTAAATGCCCTAGGGCAGATAGCCTAGTATGAACCTATGAACCTATAAACATCTTCCACTTCATCAATCAAATATATGACAAAATCACAATCAAATATATGACAAAATCACAGAGCCTATTTCACAAAAAGGTGCAGAAGTCAACAAAAGGCAATATAAAATACTGCCACTTGTGAGGGCTTCAATGTTTTACAGCCATAGAAGTTACTTGCAAATGTAATTAAAGATGACCGATGGAAGAAAGTACATAACAACCTACTATGGCTTTAGCAAAGATCAGCACCGCACCACTTGAAGTTCTTATACTCTGGTTAAGTAATAATAAAGAAAATCAGATCAAGTCTGCACTTGCAGCAAGCAGTCATTTGCAGAATTTCTGTTTAAAATCCTACCACTCAAGAGTTTCATACAAAATTATTTGAATGGTCCTGTCCTTTATTTATTCAGACACTGGGGAAGAACGACATTTGGCACCCAGTAAGCATTCCTTGTGTGAAATGTTGACCTAGAAGGAGTAGTTTTTGCATATCAAAGCTATAAAATGATAGTCTGAAGCTGTATGTGGACAATCTTTCAAGGCAGAGTCACTGACCTCACAAATCCATCTCTCAGATGTCTGATAGGATGATGGAATAGACCATACTTTTTAATTCAACAGTTAGTATAATTTGCCTTCAGATTCCTTAGTAAAGGCAAATATGGTCTTTAGGATGAACAAAGTCAATAAGAGACAGCTAAAGAAACCAATAACCAAAAGTAAAAAAAAAATCCTCTTCTAATCTTACAGCTGCAAATGTCAGCCTTCCTTCTCACCAGTATACCTCCTCTCTGTGGCACAGAGTTCCTATTGCCACTCACTCCCACTCCTATCATGCTTCTTAATTCCACTAGTAGTTCCCAACAGATGTATGGTCATGATAAAAACAACCATCCATCGCTCTTACTAGTTCAGCTATGTCTTACACAGTTGCATCTGTCCAGGCCTTCACTGAAAATGAGCAGCTTGTCTACCCATTTGGACTATTCCTGCAGACAACAGAGATAGTGAAGAGAACTGTTGAGGTGCAGGCACAGATACATCAGGAAGACACAGGAGCTTCCACTAATGAGACTTGTATAGAGGAAGCAGTAAGACCTAAAGAAGGCTGTAAACAATTAGAAAAGTTTTTTAACTTGTTCCCTCCCTATAATCAACCAGAAAGAGAGAATGAGGTTGTAGAGCCGAGGCCAGAAACGACGCAAGTATTCGAGCGAACGCAACAATGTCCAAACCATGAAAAGATTTTGGACACAAAAGACAACTTCGTTTACAACATTTCGGACATAGTCTTATCAGAACATCAGCTGAAAGAAGGGACTTTCCTTTCATTCCAGCAAAAAAAGTAATTTATGTGATATTGTCATTGATTTAAAAATGTTTTGTAGAAATGTCATGTTCAAATTGTTGTTTCCCCAAGACTGATGAGCAGTGTTTTATTTTGAAAAAGCAGAGTACTTTTGTACCTAACTTTGATATATATGTAGAAACATTTTTGAAAGCATACGAACATGATTTAGTAGAGATGTACAGCTCTCATAACAATTTTAGCAAGGAGAGATTTCGTAATTTGTCAGCAAAGGAATATGAAGCTCTTAAAGAGTTAGAAAACAACTGAGATATCACGATATGCCCAGCCGATAAGGGTGGATCAATAGTAATAATTAATACTATAGATTATGATAGAGCTTTGAAGTCTTTATTATCGGACATTGATACATATAGTAAAATAACAGCAGTGGAAGTAAAAATTATTATATGTGAGGTACGCAATGAACTCACAGATTGTTTAGCATGCAGATACATTACCGAAGCGTTATTTGATTATTTTTTCATTGAGACACCAGTCATTCCTATCTTTAAATGGTACCCCAAAATACTAAATCTATCACTGATCCTCCCATAGTGTCAGGTAATGGTTGGCTCACTGAGTCTATATCAATTTATTTAGAAAAAATATTACGCCTATTATTATTATTAAATGTGCAGACAATATTATTAGATAGGGAAAGTTTTTTGACATCATTGTATAGGGATTTAGAGGTTAGCCCACTTGAGCAGACTGTGATTTTGGTTACTCTAGATGTATGTTCTCTGTTTACATGTATACCGAACAATGTTGGGATAGAATATACTGAACAATGTTGGGATAGAATATATGAGAGATTTTTTTTGAGTCGACATAGTAACTTTGTTGGAAATTACATCAACACTTTATGCATGCTGATGGAATTAGTTAGCTATGGGCACCTCGTTTGCCAACACTTAAGCCAACATGGTGATGGCACACTGGAAGAAATCCTTGGCACATACTAGTGATGGATATGTCAAATATGTATCGCGTTATTACCGTTTTGTGGATGACATTTTTTATATAGAAAGGATCAGAGTTTGACCTCATAGGATACATAGAATACTTACGAGAGACCACATCTTTCTTGAAGTTTACTCTACACAGATCCACCACAGAGACAAATTTCTTAGATGTTAGGCTTATATTAGTTGATGGACAGTTGATCACTGTACCTTTTAAGAAAGAATGTAAGAAGAAGAATTTACTTGAGAGAAGTAGCATATGCATCCCCAACATATTTTTAGAAACATATTGAACTTGAGGACTTAGGGGATGCTACGGATGATGAATGATGATAAAATCTAAAACAAAACTCTAAACAGATTTAAGATTTTATAGCCTTAACGAGGGTATAGTAAAAATCTAAAATAAGACACTAGTACACAAGGGAACAAACAAAGAAACAAGAGGGGAGTTGGCCAACCATTTTTTTTTTCACACAGACCAGTTCAGAGAGAGAAGAGGAAGAACATTTTTGATTGGAACAAGGGTAGGGTCTGCATCCCTCATAGATCAGACAACAAAAATCATGGATATTTTATATCGAAATTGGCATATTTTGACAATTAATGAGAAGGTGAAAGATGTGGTAGGGGACAGACCAGCTGTTACTTATAAAAATATGAAATCACTTAAAAGACGTCTGTGTAATAAGATGGGGGTGACAGTAGACATAATAAGAAAGGCACATTTAGTTGTAAAAAGTGCCATTATTGTAGTTATATACAGGATAACAATGAGTTTATTCACCCAGAGACATTGAGAATGTTTAAGTTTTCATGTTTTGCTAACTGCAATACATGTAATATGGTTTACTTAGCTCGATACACACAGTGCCCCAAATGTTATGTAGGCAAAATTAATCGTCAGTTAAAATATAGGATCAGAGAACATAGTTATTATACATGGATAGATGGCACGAGGAGTGCAATAGCTAGACACACTAAGCAGATGGCAAGTAAACACAAGTTTAAATTCAGCGTGATGCAAGTTATACATCCTGGTAACAGGATGGGAGACATAAGGAATGCTACTGAAAAGGCTGAACAAAGATGGATAATTCAGCTACAAGCCGATAAGAGTTTTAGTTTAAATGATGGCATTAGTATGAAACCTTTTTTTAAAAGACAGGAAGTTAGTGCACTGAATATATGCTTTTTCAGGTGGATTTTATATGTTTTTTATGTACATCCATACACTTGAACATTGTATAGAAGAATATTTATAGTTATAAGTTATATATGTATTGTGTCTTAAGATCATTGACTTGACAGAAAACTTCAACACTCTTTGTGCTTTTTCTTTTCCAAGTTAGACTTTTGAGTGAAGGGTGTGGATGTTATGACAACTGACTTTTTAATTGCTTAACAAGCTGAATAATTTACATCTTAAATAGGCATGAATTATTGGTGGCTGCATAACAGTCTGAGGAAGCATGGTTGGTCCGTGTGAAAGTGCCTACTGATTTGCATTGTGTTTTTTATTTTTTATATAAAAGTTTTTATTTTCTTCTGTGCTGTGTTGCTGCATTTGTTGGGTTTTTTACATTGGTACTTTTGGATTGACACAAAAAGGCTTCATTTCTGGCAGTGATATTTTATTTTTGATAAATAAAATCAGGCCAATATTTCAACTGCCCCAAACCTGGTCAAGCCTGCCCTATCCAGTCCCTATGTGGGCAGCTTCACCACACCATATTCCACTTAAGAACTTTACTTGCCAAAAATGCCACCAAGATGCACAACAAACCTGTGCAGAGGTGAAGAAAGTCTGATCCATGACAAGTTTAAAAGCAAGCCCTTAAGTATATAATTTTATGAAATTTATTAACAGGAAATTAAGAATTTTATGCATGAAATTATAATGAAAGAGTAACGCATGAAAAAAATCTGAAATTTTTATAGGCCTTTCAAACTATGAGGCCCTAAGCTTCAGCTTACTAGGCTTATACCTAAATTTGTAACAATTAAATTATACGCAGGCTGAAAACAGGCTTTGTGTACCATTACTTCCAAAGATACCGTCTCCCAGCCAGGAACATGCAATCACATGTATGGTACTAGAGTGTGAAATTTATCTGGATATAGCAGGTATTGGTCATATTATTTATTTATTTACATTTGTTGACCGGGAGTGTCCGACTGGATGTAGGTCCATTCTCAGTGGAGGCCCGGGGAGAAAAGCTCCACAGTTAAAATATACAGTTAGTAGTTATATTGGATTTACATAGCAATTAACAATTTGATCAACATAGCAATTAAAAATTACACACACACAGTTACAGATGAAGAACATAGTACATCACTAGACAAACTAGACAACTAGAATCTTTATCATCTGTGAAGTACATAACATACATTAACAATTGTTACAATAAGAAGTTCCTTCTGTATAATAAGTAGTTTTAAGCTTATGAGCATCCAAGCTTGCTGTAATCAAGGTAGTTAGTGGGGTGGAAAGAAAGGTAGTGGGTGGATGATATTAGAGGGGCAGTTGCAAGGGCAAAGCCAGCATGTTTTTAGGTGTGCGTTTAGTAAAGTTTTGAAGTGGGTGCATGATGGTACAGAGGTAATTGTGGGTGGGAGGGAGTTCCATAATTTGGCTATGGCGCAAGAGAATAGTGCCTCTCCAGTAGAGTTATTGGCTTTAGTGACCTGTAAGTTATTTTTGTTGCTGGATCTTAGTGGTCTGGTGGTGCAATAGGGTTGGAGTAAATTCTGGAGGGATGGGACTTTTAGTAGATGGTTTACTAGTTTGAGGGCGAGTGCGAGTTGATACCATTGAAGGAGGTGAGGGAGTTCAAGCCAGCCCAGTTCAGCAAGGGAGAGACAGTGGTGACTACAGTAGGATGCCCCTGTGGTAAATTTGGCAGTTTTGTTGTAGCAGGTTTTGAGCTTGTTTAGATCGCATTGCCTTAGGTTGGTATATATTGGACAGGCATAGAGCAGGGTGGAGATAAAGTGGGAATTTGCTACTAAAACCTTTGCTGCTTTGGTGAGAAGTTGCTTATTTCTGTATAACGCTCCTAGTTTTTTGTGGACTTTATTTATGGTCATGGATATGTGAATGTCAAATTTTAGTTTATTGTTTATTTCAACTCCTAGTAATTTGGTGTGTTCTGTTGGGTGTATAGTGGTGTTGACTTTTACTGTGATGTTAAAGTAAGAGTTGTTTCGAGTATGTTTGGTGGGTTGGAAGATGTGTAGTTTAGTTTTGTTTGGGTTGAGTATTAATTGGGCATCGGATAACCAAGTTTCAACAGAGGAAAAGGCTTCCTGTGTGACTTTTTGCAGTTTGGGTAGTGACTGGGCTGAGCAGATGATGGCTGAGTCATCTGCGTATTGTACGATTGTGCCATGTTTGGTGGCAGAGGCTAAATTATTGATGAAAATAGAGAAGAGTAGGGGTCCAAGGATGGATCCTTGGGGAACCCCCAATAGAGACAGGTAGTTGGGGAGATATGTCATTCTTCCATACAATGGATTGTTAGCAGTCAGACAGGTGCCTCTGAAACCAGTTGGTGACTGATTGAGAGAAGGATAGGTTATTGAGGACAGAGATGAGTTGTTTGTGTGGGACCATGTTGAATGCTTTAGATAGGTCTAGGAAAGTAGCAGAGGAGAGATAGCCATTGTTTCTATGCTGAAGGATAGTGTTAGTAAAGGAGAGTAAGGCAGTGGTGGTGATGGTGCTATGGTTTGGCCAGAAACTATGTTGTGTATTGGAAAGGAGGTTGTTAGTAAGGAGGTAGTCTGAGACCCGAGAGTGAATGCATCTCTCTAGTATTTTGGAGACAGTGGAGAGAGAATAGCTATGGGGCGGCAATTGGTTAGTTCTGTGGAGGGGCTGCCTTTGTGGAGGGGAATTATATGCGATACTTTCCATAGTGTGGGAATGTAACTTACTGACAGAGATCGGTTAATCAAAATGGATACTGGGTAGGCTAGAGCATCAGCTGCGATTTGTAGGTATTCGCTTGAGAGGTTGTCTGCTGCTAATTTGGTGGGCTTAAGTTTAGTGAAGAGTTTTTTATGTTGGAGGTAGGAACAGGAGAAAAAGAGAAGATAGTGGGGAGATTACTAGTTGAAGGTGTGGGTTGGAGTGGAGGGGGGTTGTGTTGTCTAGCTAATGATAGTATGGGTTGGAGTGGAGGGGGGTTGTGTTGTCTAGCTAATGATAGTATGGTTTGTGTGAAGTGTGTGTTGAATGAGGTAGCAATATTTTCGGAGGAGTGAGGGATGTTAGGAGGAGGGGTACTGACTTTACCTGGGTGGAGGATGGAGTTTAGGGAGGACCAGAATTGTTTGGGGTTGTGTTGGGAGGAGTCTAGGGCAGACTGATAGTACTGGAATTTGTCCTGTATTATTAGCTTTTTGACTCTATTGCATAGTTCTAGGAATTTCTGTCTAGTTGAGAGGGTTTTGGTTTTGCATCAGTGCTCCCAGGCTTTATCCCCGTTTTTCATTTCTGACTTAGTGGTTTTCTGTAGCCATGGGGAGAGTTGTGCTTTGGTTCTGGAAAGTCTTATGGGGGGATGGTAATTAAGGATGCTCAGGAAGGTAGTATTAAAAAATTCAACTGCGTCATCAAGACTGAGGTACTTTAGAGGATGCCAGTTACATTCTTTGAGGGATGAGATGAATGTGAGTGGGTTAAAGTTTACTTTTTTTATGTATTTAATGGTAGATAACAGGTTTAACTTGGTATATGTGTTTTCTGAGTAGGAATGTTGGGGAGTGATCACTGAGACTATCCGATAAGTAGCCTGCTATATATGACTGGGGGTTCTTACTGACTAGTATCCAATCCAGGGTAGTGTGCTTGTTGGAGTTTTTATTTATCCTGGTTGGTGACTGGACTAGTTGGGTGAAGCCACGAAGGTTTAGATGATGGGTTAGATAGTTGCCAGAACAGGATTGCCAGTCAATATTGAAATCACCTAAAATTATAGTTTCTTGGGGCAGATGATGGGTAGTCCAGCTGAGGAGGTTTTCTAGTGGATGGATGCTTTGGCCAGGTGGGAAGTAGCATCAGATTATATTGATGGTTTTATTTTGAGGTTGGTTTATATTATTTCTTCATTGCCTATTTGTGGAGCTGATGATTTCAAGATCTGGATGTTTAGATGTTGTTTAAATATTATAGCTATACTGCCTCCTTTCTTGTTTAGCCAGTCTACTCTTAGTATGCCGCAACCAGTAGGGAGGATTTGCTCACTGGTAATGTGAGGTTTTAGCCAGGTTTCTGTCAGGATGACTATATCAGGGGAGTACAAGTCTATGGTGGCATGGAGATCGTGGACCTTGTTGGGTATACTTCTAATATTTAGGCTTAGTAGAAGGAGGTCATTTGGCTTTCTATTGGCTGTGATTTGGGAGAAGTTGTGGTTTCTAGTTTGATTATGAATAGGGTTGTTGATGGCGGAGCCAGGGTTGGGGTGGATGTCTCCACTTAGGGCTAGTTTTGATATGCATGAGGTTATTAGTTTTCTCAGTTTTTGAATGTGCTTATTAGGGAAACTTTATGATTGTGCTCTGTGGGTAATAGGATGGTGGGAGGGTTACTATGTTAAGTTGTAGGGATGCTTTTTGTTTGAGTAATATAGTTGATAGAATATGTGGGGGGTGCATATGGATGGTTCTTGAGTTGGTGGGAGGGGAGCTGAGTGAGGGTGAGACATGAGTGTTGGTGTGAGTAGTAGTACAGTAGTACTGGTTGAGTGGGGGAATGATGGAGTTTTGGTAGGATGCAAGATATGCAAGGAGAGTGCATGCAGTGAGCATAGGTATGGTATGCTTATACATGTTAGCTGAGGAGGAGGGATAGCAGTGGGAAGATGGAGGAGGTAGTGGTGGGTTTAGTGCTGTGATTGGCTGTTGGAAAGATGGGAGGGGTTTGCGTGTGTAATAAAGGTAGGACCAATAGAGTAGGTGGGAAATGGGGGCAGGGTGGGGAGCAGAGTGGGCAGAGACCCTGTTAGTTGCTCTTATGAGGGGGCTGGAAACAATCAGGTAACAGAGTAAACTGATATAAGAACATATGATAGTGAATGTGGAGACTCCGGTAGGTACCCTGTATTTCCACGATCAGTTAGCTGTGCCCCAGTTCATGCAGCTTTAGTAAGTTTTATGGCAGGACTGAGCATAAAGTGCTCAAAGGGTGGTTATAGTTTGAAAAAATGGTGCCTGCCACAGGTAATATTTATTAACGTTGGGATTGGCTTAAGGTAATAAACAGGGAAGGTGAAGGGGGAGAGCAAGGGTGTGAGCAGGCAGTTCTTTGTACTGCTGCTAATGAGCCAAAGCAAGAACAAGTTTGTGTTTAAGAAACAATCAGAATTGACCAAAGACTGCTCTGAAGCTGCAAGTCATTTCTTAGGTGGAAAAACAGGATAACCTGTATCAGTAGGCTGCTGTGGTCTCAATTTAAATTAACAAACACACAGCATTTGATCAGTTATGGATACTATTTGCTAACAGAAGGGAATAAAAGAGAGAATGGAAGGGGTGTGTGTGTGTGTGTGTGTGTGTGTGTGTGTGTGTGTGTGTGTGTGTGTGTGTGTGTGTGTGTGTGTGTGTGTGTGTGTGTGTGTGTTTGTGTGTTGCTTACAAGCCAAAGTAGAGTGCTCTCCAGGGGATAATGAATATTAGCTCAAACAGGTAGTCACATACTCAATGTTAACATTAGCTGTTTGTGTTTGCAGACAGTTCAGACCCAGACTGTGCTTTTCTTATAACAACCTATCCACCGGTTGGATACAAGATAAAGGTGGTAGAGCAGCTGAATACTTACGAGTGGTGTTAGGTTGGAGGGATACTGAGTTCCTCATGGGGCCTGTAGTAGAGTGGTTGTCATAGCCCAATGCAGCAGTGCAGATTTGCCTTTAATGCTGTTTCCTGACACAAGATATTTTCTAAACTTCTAAATAACATTCTACTCTTTGAATGTAAGTCGAGCAGTCCTCCAAAATAACATCAAAAGCACTTTCACACCAAATGGTTTATTATGTTGTGTAACAAATCTAGATTTGCTGTTTGCTGCAACAAGCTTAATGTACAAATGGTTTATTATGTTGTGTAACAAATCTAGATTTGCTGTTTGCTGCAACAAGCTTAATGTACAAATTGTACTGTCAGCAAGCTTAATGTACAAATTGTACTGTCAGCATACTGTTAAGTATTGCTCTTGTAATTTTGTTTAATCATTTATGGTTTACACGAAAACACCTTCTGGTATATTCAACAAATGGTCACTTATTAGGAAGATAATACTTTACTTTTTTTTTAATATAATTAAAATAGGTCTATATTATCCGAACGAAAACCGGAATGCGCAAATCCACTTTGAGTGACATAAAATGAGCGAATGTCACAAATATCGAAGGAATGAATGAAATCGCCATAGGGAATTCTTCCCTTTACTTAACTGGAGTGCAATCTCGGAGTTGGTATATTTAAGTAGCGAGGGTGTGGGGCCCTCCTGCATAAAACAGTTAGTAAATGTTTTAGTGTGTTCCTTTTTTATTTTTGTGGTTCGATATTTGCTCATTTTGTGTCACTCAAAGTGGATTCGCGCATTCCGGTTTTCGTTCGACTAATATAGACCCAGTTAAAATGCATTATCCCATAATATCACCACCTTTATTTGCCATTAAAAAGTTACCTAAACTGTTGCTATACAATAACACCAACAGACCCCAGTATAACTGTTAGTAATGAGCCTTCTGTATAAAATATTTTGCACTGTCATTAAATAAATAATTTGCATACAAAATTCATACCCTTTAAATTGCCTTCCCAATACAATCAGACATTTGCCTCTTATTAATACCAAAAAACCCTTTCTGGTTTGACTTTGTTGTTTAAATTGTACCCATCCACATAACCACCTTCTTTACCTACATAATATACTTGTATTATGTGGCATCAGAAGGTCTCCATCTGCTGCACATTTTATTTTACATTCTTTTGTGAATGATTTGCTCAAGAATGTTGTCTTGACACAACCATGACCTCATCACCTGTTTGTCGCATTTAGCGTCACAGTACTATGCTTAGCAAAAGAACCACTTACTCCCAGACTACTCAGAGATTTGATAGATCTTAAACTGCTTTAAGTTCCAGAATGGAACCCCCAGTAAGGAGGAAATATGCACATGCCCATTCCTAGCACATGGCTAGCAGCATTGGCATATGCTATAGTAGTCAAACATCATGATGGCATATGCTATAGTAGTCAAACATCATGACGGCATATGCTATAGTAGTCAAACATCATGATGGCATATGCTATAGTAGTCAAACATCATGATGGCATATGCTATAGTAGTCAAACATCATGACGGCATATGCTATAGTAGTCAAACATGACGGCATATGCTATAGTAGTCAAACATCATGATGGCATATGCTATAGTAGTCAAACATCATGATGGCATATGCTATAGTAGTCAAACATCATGATGGCATATGCTATAGTAGTCAAACGTCATGATGGCATGTCTTAGGAATGTTGATTTTGGATCTAGGAAGATCTTTTTCTGCAATATTTTAAAGATGACAAAACAAGTTAAGGATATTTCTTCTGAAAATTTCAACAAAGAAACATTATTTAATCATTATAAAAAATATGGACTATGCAGTATTTTATCATTCACAATATAATACATATGCAGCCACCTAACACCATCAAGTGCAAAGTTGTTTAAGATTCAGCTCATTAGATTCAGTCTGCAGATGCTAAATTTGTCAATCACTGTTTCATACAGGAACTCACTGATGATGCACTTTCTAGTGCCTCGCTGCGTGTGGTATTTTCTCTGCAGGGAACTTACAATAGATGCATTTCTCAGCAGTTGAATGTCACTTCAGCCATGTGTCCCCAACCAAATGTACCACAGGGAAATGTCTCGCTGCCTTGGTGCTTGAACCCCCCTCCAGCCATTACTAGGGAACATGTCATCAATGCACATTCCAAGGCCAAAAACACTGCATCGATGGGCCTCAATAACATCCTGGGATGTTTAATAAATAGCATGAAACATGAGCTCCCTGATCCACTTGAAACACTTTTCAACTGGAGCCTTCAGTCAGGTTTTGTGCCCAAGGGATGGAAGATGGCTACAGTCATTCCTCTACACAAAGGAGGTCCAACCACTGATCCAGGTAACTACAGGCCCATAAGTCTTGCCAGCCTCATGTGTAAGGCCATGGAGAGAACCATCATGGACATGATAAATGAGGACATAGGTAACCTGCAAATTCTGGACCCATCACAGGTCATGGCTACTAAATCTGGTGACTTTTTTGACAGGATGACCAAAGCATTGGATGAAGATAAGACTGTGCACACAGCTTACTCCAACCTGGCCATGGCTTCTGATATCAAATCCCACTTGGGTATTACAGACAAGCTCACTAATTTAGTTATAAACCTTAACTGGCTCATGGATAGGACTCAGGAGGTCAGAATTGATGAGGCCACCTCCACCAAGAGACCAATCTGTTGTGGAGTCTTCACAAGGCTCAGTACTGGGCTCGCTCCATTTTGACATCTATTTTGCTGAAATGGAAGCAAATGGGGAAAGTTTATGGCTGACTAAGTTTGCAGATGATTGCAAGCTGGGGGTTATCACTGACTCCTCTGAAGCTAGCATTCTTCAAGAAGGTCTATCTCTGACTAATAAATGGTGCCAAAGTCATGGTCTTAAACTCAATACTAAAAATGTATAATTGCACCTTTTGGGAAGTCAATCATCCTGGCTAATTATGTTGATAATACACCACTAAGAGTTGATCCAGTGGTCAGGTATCTGGGTATGCATGTAAACAGTACCCTTACCTTCAACTACCATGTGGCCATACTGGTTAATAAATCCTTTTATGTTGTGCAACTTATAAATAAGGTCATGGCATCTAGATCCAAAGAGGTCATTATTCCACTGTACTCCACCCTTATCAGACCAATCACAGAGTAAAATGCTCCCTTTGCTATGTGCCTGGCCAAGCCCATGCAGCAACTAGAGCAACCTCAAGGTTCCTTACAACAAGAATACAAAGCATAACAAACCTGCCTTATGCAGAGTGACTTAAAACCCTTTCCCTCTACTCAGTCTCCTATAGATTGCCGAGGGGTGATATATGCCTGGTTTACAAGGCATCAGCAAACCCCACACTTATAAATAATCTTCTACATATTTGCAGGTCAAACAGTACCAGAAATACAAGGTCTAGGGGCCTGAATTTTGTCTGTGACTTAAACAGAACATGCTGTAGAGACAGATATGTGTCCCAGAGACTGCCCCTCCTATGAAACAGGCTTCCCATCCATCTGAAGCCGAGTTTGTCCGTTACCCACTTTAAGCAAAACCTAGACAAGTGGATGGGGAATACGAAATTTACACCAGGCCTGGCACCCATGTCCGTTATGAACAGAAGTAGCTCATAAATGCTTGGCCCTCAATGTCCTATTTGGATACAGGACATCATTATTCTTTCGGGAAAATTTGGCCAGGCTTAGAAAGGCCCCTTAGGTCATTAATCTAGTAACAGTCTATGATTCTATGAATCTATAACTGCAGAACTGGTCTCCAAAGCAGTATAATAAATAAGAATCTTTTTTTTTGTTCATTTGTTATTAAAACTCCAAAAGGATTTGTAAAATAAACAAACAATTAGCTGAACCAATTCCAGCAGCTTCTGAATGATGAAAACCCCATGTAAACTGCAATTTCCCATGCACAACCTATAGTGAAAAAGGAAGGAAACCCACCCTAGAAGATGTAAGAATAAGTTTAAGAAAAATGAAGTCGGGGTAAGCAGCTGCTTCAGATGAAGATGCTAGGCGAGTTAGGAAAGTGATGGCACTTGAAGGTATTCAGTGCACTATGGAGACAAGAACATATCCCGTATGACTGAAGAGTATGCATTTTAGTGCCAGAATACAAAAATAATGGAGACATTCAAGCTGTTTGATACCGCTGTACTGTCCACAGATGTGAAAGTGAAGGAGAGGGCGATTAATATTTGAATAAACACAACAGTAGAAAGTAAAATAGGAAAAGACTCAAACAATAGCAAATTCCACACCAAATGGGAATTTAAGAAGTTGAGCAAAATGAACAGCGACTTCTTCAGAACTACAGCTCATCTCATATTACATCAACCATTTTACAGTGGTTCTTGTCACATGACTACTTACATTTTGTTACAAAGACCCATTCAAACCATATGACAAATTGTTAAAAACTATGTACATATAATTTATATATTTAAAAACTCAAAGCATGAAAAATACATAAAAATATTGTCTGTCTTGGACTGAGGACAAGTTTCAATATAAATGATCATAATTTAGCCACTCTCAGTTTTAAAGTGATACTAAGCTCAATTTGAAAATTTAAACAGGGAAGAACGTCAACCTACAACTAAAGCTGCCATAATAACTCCCTATAGTCAAATACCCACCTTCCAGCAACCACCTCTCAACTCAGAAAACACAAAACTTAAAATAAGTAAAAGTTACTACAAATCTTTCCACATTTACTAAAGCCACTAATAGATTTCCTCTACTGATTTTATAACAACGTTTGTACATTTGCTTTCTAAAGCTACTTCTTGTTTTGCCTACATAGTAAGCTGGACAGGATTGAAATTGCACTAAATATGCTATACCAGTGGCTGCACAATCAGATATCTGTGTTTTGATGTTGAAATTATTAATTTTAATGCTATCAACATATATACATATATCGATACATAAATACACACACATACATATATCGATAGATATATTTACATAATGCACAATACCCACATTTAGTTGTACTACCAGTCTTTTTGTCTGCAAGCCCTGTGTCCACTCTCATATTGCAGCTTATCTTTTATATATAAAAGAGAAATATAAAAGTAGGTTCATTACCAGGCTTCTCAGCCCATCTAGCATGGCACAAAATAAATCCTAGTTTTTACATATATTGGATGGCACAGCATTTCTTTCCATATTATATATTGGCATCATAGCATTATTCAGATGTTTATCTGCCCACTGCTGAACTGCACATTCTGGGACCCAGTCACTAATAAGGGAACATATACAATATACATACTTCTGTTAAGGTATTACTTTATCTTGAGGTAGACAAAGTTATCAGATATCATCCTTGCCAAACAGACTATCTGGCCCCTAACTATGCTGCACTTCTGGTGCTTAGGGTGAAAACTATGTGTAAAAAGTTATTACAACATATGGACGTCCTATAGATAGTAGTTTTAAACATTTTATTAACCTTGTCACAAGTAATTGTCATATCTAAATAGTTAATGATGGTCTCTAAATAATTATGTGTAAACTTGAGGAAACTTGTTGCGGTGATGATATAGTTAAAAATCCCCACAATAATTTAGCAGTATTATTCCAGATGATACAAATATCATTCAGGTAATGTCCATAGAAAGTTATGCTGCTAAAATAACACTAGCTAAATATAAAATATTTTTTCCTCATTGGCAATAACAATACTAGCATAAACAGGGCCCAATATGTTCACAGTTCTACTCCTGATTTTTGATGGCAAAACTCCGCTTCAAACATAACAAAATTGTTCTTAAGTATTAATTCCATAAAATATCTACATTTCATTATTAGTTATATCACCATTTTCCATAATCGTGAATTAAACCAGTCTAATCCATGTAATCGAGGGTCGCTAAACAAAGTATCTTCAGTAATGTATCCATTATTGAAACTCAACAGGAAGTGACATTAATCCTTTATCAGCTGTGAATGATGTGATCCAAACCATTTTAATTTCCTATCCACATAAATAGCTATGGGTAGTGTAATAGAACCCCCTGCATTAACTATCTATGCATCCTGGATTGTAGTTACTCCAAACACAGTAGCTACAATTGGTTTAAGTATCTTTAAAATTCATACAGCTCTTTAGTAATCTGTTTTCGCATAAAAAAATCATTTATAACAATGTTAGTAAACTCATTGGCATATTAACCTCATTTACTGAGACAATATCAAGAACAGAATCATTCTGGAGCATTGCAATGCTATTCACATCATCAGCCTTATTCATAATGATAATTCCACTCCCCTTAACTGGTTTCATAATTCTAATAGCATTAGTAACCCAGAGGTTTTTAACAATTCATATTAATAAAATCTTAAATTTGACATTTTTTCTTACCATTAAATGTCTTATAATATCAAGTTCACATATTTTTTTCATACAAATTGACAGCAGAATGCAAATGAGGGTTATAAACACTCTTACTTTTCCATTTGTTTTCAAATGGTTAACTTTCAGATCTGTTATTCTTAAAAATCAACTTAAGATTTAACTTCCTAGTAAATAAATGCAATTCCAACAGTGCCTGTCCTAAATCACCCTTTTGCATTGGAACAAAAATGAAACCATATTTAAAGAATCTAAAATAGTTAAAGAACTAACGGCTGGATTCATGAATGTCTACAGTAGGTGTAGGCTAAGTATACATTAAGTGTGTACAGTCTGTATTCACGAACATCCCTATCACATTTCTTGTGCTATTTACTCAGAAAGATTACACCTAGTGTAGATGTAGTCCACACATTGGGGTAGCCTTTATGATTCCTCCTTGATACTTAAGGTAGCAAGAAAGTCAGTAGGAAAACTAAAATTAAAAGGAAGAAGGTGGAAGTTATGCTTGTGTTATCTATTTACTCTGAATGATGTTCATAGGTTCGTAGGTGTGTACTAGGCTAATGACCCTGGAGCCTTTACAAGCCTAGCCCATAAGATTATCCTGGCATCCGACCTTAGTTCCCAGTGTGTTTTTGGCATTAATGAACCTGGCCTTATAATTAAATATGTTAAAGTTATTATCAGTAAAAATAATGTTACAATTGTCAGTCAATATCTAATTTGCCCTCTTGTTTCCTTCAAGGATGTCTGTGGTAACTCTGTCTGGTTAATCTGCTCTCCCCACACTGGGATGTTACTACTCTGCCCTGCTGCTGGTTTTGTTGGGTGATTATTCTCTCTGACTGGCACAGGGGTGGTAATTACAAAGGGCTGTCCAAAATGAGCAAAACAATATCTTTTACCTGGCTGCCCTCAAAAACAGTCTCACTGTTTTGTACAGGTTCAGAATTACCATTACATTCGGGTTGCTGATTTATTGTTTTTCTATAGGAAGCCTACATATTTATAATAATATTTGCAAAGTATAAGTTGTCACCCTAGGCACCACATGGTCTGTTTGGCAAATATGAAAACAGATGACGTATTACTTCATCTTGAGGTAGACAAATTAACAGAAACATTCCTAGCTCAGGGCTGTTCACATAAAATTCCTTTTAGAAATTGTTGTCTTTCGGCTTTTCCCAGTTAGGGGTCGCCACAGCGGAACTCCGGTCCGCTAATGATTGGCAGTAGATTTTCACAAATGCCGAGGTGCCGGCTCGACGTTCAACCTTCAATGAAGGCACGCCCATTTATGCATGTCTTTCGAATGCCCACCCAATCACGGGGAGGACATGCACACTCTACATAGAAGGCACTCCCTGCACTCCAGCCGAGAATCGAACGGGAGAACCTCTTGCTGTGTGGCAACAATGCTACCGCTGCACCACCATGGATGCAAAATTCCTTTTAGAAGTAAAAAGTGAAATTATACTTAAGACAAGTAGGAGTATACGTTCCCTTATTAGGGACTGGACAGCAGAATATGCAGGTTCAACAGTGGGAAGAAAGAAAATCTGAATAATGCTGTGATGCTAACATATAATATGGAAAGCAATGCTGTCACATCAATTATATGTAAAAACTGGGAATTGTTTTTGTCCTGGGATGGATGGGCTGAGCAGCTTGGTAATCAACCTAAGTTTATATACAAAATGAAGAGATGTATAAATGATACACTGCAATATGAGAGTGGCCAGAGGGCTGCACACAAAACGACTGGCGGTACAACTAAATGTGGGTATTTTGCATAATGCAAATATATATACTGGAGATTGATATCAATAATATTAATCACTTCAATATCAAACTACAGATAGCGGGTTGTGGAACCTCTGGTGTAGTATATTTAGCACAATGTCAATCCTTTATTATGATAAAGTTTTGTTTTATAGAAAGAATGGAAATCAATAACAACAACAATGACAACAACTAAGATGTGGTTGCCAGGAGGAGTGTATTGAGTATAAGGAGTTGTTATGGCAATTCCAGTTACAGGTTACTGTTCTTTCTGGCTTAAATTGTCAACGTGTGTTTAGCAGTGCTTTGATATTGAGAGCAGCTAAATTATGATGATTTTCTATTGGAACTTGTTTTTATTCAGTCCAACACAGACAGTATTTTTAGATATTTTTCATGTAACAATATATTGTTTTTAACAATATATCATATGGTTTGACTGACTCTTTGTAACAAAATGTAAGTGGGTTTGTGACAGGAACCACTATAAAATGGTGGAATGTAATGCAAGCTGTAGTTCTGTAGAAGCTGCTGTTTATTTTACGAGACAAAAGTGTTAACCTACTTTTGTAGTATTCTAATGCTTGTAGTATTCCAACATTAAATTGCTGTTTGGTACAGAACTGGCTACCATTTGGCTCTTCTTGGTTTGTTGTTTGGTTGCCTTTAACCAGTATTGCTTTTTAAGTTAGGAGATGAGCAGTTTGGATTCAGATCAGGATGCAGTACAACTGATTGTTTGCAGTGAGACAGATTGTGAAAAAGATGGTGGAGATGAAGAAAGAGTCCAACTTGACTTTCCTAGACCTTGGAGAAAGCATATGACAGTGTCCCAAGAATGTTGATCTGGGAACTCCTGAGATGGTTCAAAATTCTGGAAGTACTGGTTAAATTTGTGCAGGCTATTTACAAGGACGCAATGACACAGTACAAACTGTACTTGGACTCTCAGAGAGGTTCCCAATGGAAGTGGGTGTGCATTCGGGCTCAGCTCTGAGCCCACTGCTGTTCATACTGATGATGGACTACATTAGCAGTCAGGTTCGAGTAACAGATCAAAAAAGTTGGTGTGGCCTGATAAAGGTTTTCTACAAGCAGAATACAAAAACAGGAATTTCAGCAAATGACAGGGGACTGAAGGCAAAACTGAAGGCACTTGGGATGAAATTAAATACAGACAAGGCAGTTGTCATGGCAGCAAATGGAAGCGATCAGAAGAATCTTAAAACTGAGACAGACTGTCATACAGGTGAACACCTTCACACACTAGGGGTGGAGGGCAGTTGAGGAGAAGTGACGTCTAAATAAGTTAAATGCTGGAATCAGAGGTGCTGCAAATAACAAAGGGTTCCAGGGCTCGCGTGTGACAGAAGAATGCCAAAGACACTGAAAAGTAAGTGTACAAAACATTGGTGTGGCTAGTGACTGTTTTGTATGGGAACCAAAGTACTGAAGGCAAAGCAGTTGAGGAAACTTTGTTGGAGATGAAATGCCTGATGTCTGAGATGGTGGTGTGATGCACACTATGGGACAGAAGAAGAAATCAGGACATTGAGACAGAAGCCAAAGTAGTCCCACTTGCAGAGAAGGTCAAAGCGAACAGATTACAGTGTTTTGGTCACATGTAGGAAAGCAGAAGACAATTTAGTGAAGACGATTTGGAAGAGACGGGAAGAAGGCAAGAAGAAACGAGGATGACAGCTAAGAGATGGACGGGTAATGTGACACAGGACCACCAACGCTCAAGCATAACTATTGAAAAAAGGTAGACAACGGACACTAAATCAAGAGAGGTGGCAAATGCTATGTGACCCCATGTAGAAAAAATGGAAAAAAGTGGATTGATGATGATGAATTAACTGGAGATTAAGACAGAAATGATGTCCAAGTTTTTGCAAGCAGTCTAGTAATTTAACAGAAGTCTGGCACAAAGATATGCACAGGGTTGGGACTGTTGTGTTATCAAGAACAAGTACCTTCTGTGAAAGGCATTTTTTTCCATGGCAGTTTGCGACATTTGTTTTTGTTTCTGTCTCTTGATCAAAGAACTGGAAATGGTTGTACCTCTAGTGGCTGGTATGTGGCACATAAACATGTGACTGACGAGGGATAGCCATGTAGCTCTGAGGTGATAATACTCCTCTATATGGCAGATGATTCAAATCATCCTAGAATATAAACAGAGCATTTCAGGAATCTAGGAATAAATGAGGTGTTATCGAAGGAACAAATCTTGGTGTGTGCAATCTGGCACAGAAATACAATGCCTTTATTAGAATATTTTATTCAAACCCTGCCTTTTTTGTACTTTTCCTGCTTTTCCCCATCCGTTATACTATATTGTTAATAATCCCATCACTGCAAAGCAAATGGTATTACAGGGCTATAATGATTTAAATCTTTTTTACCTCATTACAACTAGATATTTCTCTGCTCTTCTGGGTCTTATAGTAGAAAACTAAACATTAATTTTGCTTGACATTTCACAGTGCTTTATATTTTTGGGAGTCTTTGGTTAACATTTGCACAATAATGCAACCTAGTCCTTAGCGAGCTCATTGAGTTTACATAGTACGTCTGCCATTACAGCTTTGTACTTAGACTCTCATATAATATGCATGACTGGATAGTATAACAAGAAGGGAAAGTGTAGTCTGCCAATATGGTCTGTGAAATATTGTAATACACACTCAAAAGGAAGGAAGGCCTTTGTTTATTTCTTCAAAAATGGGTAAGCAAGATAGCCAAACACAGCCAAGGCTTGTTTATAGATATGACCCAAGGGAAAGGGTTGGGAACAAGTGTCGCTAAAGCAAGTACAAAGCCAGCACTGCATAACAACTGACGCTTTATTTGTAAAACGGTCAAGTGTACCAGTAGTTTCAGGTTCATGCCTTATATAGTTTAAATCCGATTTATCAGCAATAGCTAGTGAATGGGCTAGAAACACAAATACCATCTATTGCTTGGTTTGGCCGAGTAGGGTAACACAAGCAACACTCTGCAGGATTCCTCATCCAGATTATTAGCCATAATTAATAAGATATTCTGTACACAGGAACAGACCTCCAGAATGTACATTATAGTGCCGCTCTCCTTCACAAATCATACCTCCTCAGAGACCCCTTCAGCTAGCTTTCCCGCTTTATAGAATGTTTTTTCTTCTACCATTTGCATGTGCACCATCTCACTGTGCGAACACAGTCAATCTTTCAGTTAAAAAAATAATAATAATAATTTCTTGCCTGTCTCAGTTACGTGCTCATCACCATTCTGAGGTTATAATGTCAGCCAGCCTGTCCAGACTAAAAACTGATAGGCCGCTAGTTTTCTTAGCAAAATGTTAAAAATACCTGACAGTCTCAGATGGGAAAACTACCACTTGCTGTTTTATGGAGCAAAATGTATGTGACATGTGGGAAGGTAAGAATGAATGTAACCAGCCATTACAGAAAGCAAAGCAGTGGCACCCAAGCAGAAACGAAAGTTGACCTCAGACTAACAGCTTTGGAACCGACATCAGGGAAGGTGTGAAAGCTGTACTTCTAATGCAGATTTAAATCAATTATTCATTCTATCATCCTGCAGATGTATATTCTCTTCTACCCTCAAATTCTGCATGACTTGAATACAAGTACTTTTACTAAACTGGGGGGAGACACTGCGTTTGAGTGCTGTGCAAAAATCTAAGTAAAGAAAAATGTTTCATCTTCTTTACAAAAGGTTCAGATCATACAGAACAGGCACTGTCTATTTATTGTTCTTTTTTCTTTTTTGCACCTAGAAGTTGCAACAAAGCACAACTCAAAGTAAGAGCTACGAAACAAGAAGTTTATGCAACTCATACTGCATGCATTGCATACTGCTTAGTATTTCAAGCTGCTGATCTTTCACTTAATCCACAGAGACTTACTGGTGAGCCTTATAATGGTATTTTTAGGGAAAACAATGGAAGTGATAAAACTGTCCTAACTACAGCAGAAACAAGTATACATTGTTGCACTGTCACTTGCAATAAAAGCAGGAAATGAAGAGTTCTGTTCCCTCATAATGACAAAAAACATGAACCTGTTACTAAGTAACATTTATTTTAAATGCTTCTCAAATGAGAAAATGGACTGTAGTCTAGTCTATTCCATTTTCCTGCTTCATTTCTTACTATCTTGCTGTACCCCATGCTGACAATTATCCATGACTACCAATAGGGTTTTGCATTTGTGCCAACCACCGCGTCTGCGTTCTAAATTCTTAACTCTGGGAATCTCTCCCATCACTTCTTATCCAAAAATTGGGTCCCTGATAAAACCTATCTTCGACAAAAAAAAAAAAATATATATATCTATATAAATAAAACTACCATCCTCTCAGCCTAACTCCTTAGCCTCTTTACTTTATCGTCCTTGCTATTATAATTGTACTACAGAGCATGTGATAACCTCAGCTTTTGTTCATATTGTAAATAAATAAATCCATGACTTTTGTTTTGTATTTTTTTCTTAGATCGTAATTGTTGTTTTTTATTTAGTTATATTTCTTCTTGGACAGACTGAAATTGGTCAGTTGTGATCAGTTTCTACTCTGATTGAGAAATTTAAATAAATAACATTTCTTACTCAACAATAACTTATGGTTACAAACTAAAATCATCTACTAGACAATGTATTAGGCTAGAAAACGTTTGATCGTGACATTCTCAAAATACTGATAAATGCCTCCATCACACAGAAAATGACTGTTTACAAATATCAAAACTATGCATTATATTTAAAATTATACGGAATTTTAAAACATCAAAAGTTGTACTAGATGATCAGAATACAGCTATGAATGGTGCTGGATCCTGCTGAGAAAATGCGTGTGTGTGTGTGTGTGTGTGTGTGTGTGTGTGTGTGTGTGTGTGTGTGTGTGTGTGTGTGTGTGTGTGTGTGCGCACCACATGGCACAGTCATGGAAGCTTTTGAAAAAGAGTATGTATTTTTTCACAGAAAGTGTAGTAGATGAGTAGGATAGGCGTTGTGTAGAGTTGATAGATTCCAAAACATACTAGTATAACTTAAAAATGCATAAAACAGATAAGATATTCTGGTGCAAGCTATAAGAGAAAGAAATAATTGGTTAGGTAAGTAGAATGTTTTGTACGGACAGTTAAGGGAATGAACAAACTAGGTAGGCCAACAGCCCTTTGAGCTACCATCCATACTGATATTTCTAGTAACTAGATTTCTCTGAAACTGCTCCAGATCTCTCCATGCAGCAATTTAGTTTCCTGCTTAATTTTTTTTTATCAGTTTCTAATCTCATTTTATGTAAATTCTCAATCCATCCTGAAACTTATGTTAATGGTTATACTTATGTTAACGGTTATTTTCATACCATGTTTATTTGGCAACTAGCAGGATTAAATTTGTTTTTACAGTTCTCAGAAGATGAGGAAGGTTTCCACATTCTGCTTATAGGAGCACTTCACTGTGGTGTCACTGAGTACAAAGTATACAGAAGCCAATGCCACAGCTCTTCACAGATATACCACAGTTAACAACGTATACATAAGCTAATGCCATGGCTCTCCACAGATATACCACAGTTAACAATGTATACATGAGCTAATGCCACGGCTCTCCACAGAAATACCACAGTTAACAACGTATACATAAGCTAATGCCACAGTTCTCCACAGGTATACCACAGTTAAGAGAACAGCCTATGCTGACCACCTTTGCATACATATTTTAAATGCCAGGGTAATGCCAATACTACATGGCAGTCATAGTGCCAAAGTGCTGCTTACAAGCTACTTTGTGTCATTTCTGCATAATTTCTTCACACTAGTGCATTAAACTGTTATTGTGGTGGGGATCACAGTCACATTTCTTGCCCAACACATTCTGCAAAGGCAGAATGGCTGTATCCTTAACAAAAAACAGTGCCAGAACAAATAAGTCCAAGTGCAATGGCAACTTTGAATAATTCAGTCATGATGTGGGGAGACATTTTCTCAGAAAGTCTGAAAGAGTGGAGGTAGATATAAAGATTTGCTTTTCTGAAAGTCTTACAAGGCCACCAGTCAAGACATTCCATAGTGCATATCATCTGATCAAGCCTGGCACTGATGTGGGATTTATGTGTCACAACATGTTATCTTAAACAAACTACCAGAATGTAAAAGTGTACATTAAAAATGCAAGTCCACAGGAAAAGTGCATCTGGAACTGTAGTCACTGAATGAAAAAGTGATGAAATGGCAAACAGCCAGGCAGCGGGGTGCCTTGTGCAACTAATAGATCTTGAAACACTTAGTAAAACAATTAGGCAATTAACAGACCTAGACAATCATTAAGAAAACTGAGCATAAGATACATTTGGTATGTGTGGTTACCAGGCAAAAACTTGACATAACTATGTGCTAAGCATCAACAATGCTCAGTACATAAAATACTTATAGAAATAGCAGTATATAGAAATAGCAGTATATAGAAGAAACTTAACAATACTGCACACATCTTATTACTGTTTAGTACAGATTTCTTAGGTGATGGTACCTTGCAGGAAAAACGTGACTATAGTGCACGGAGAATACAGAAATTACAGGTAGAGTAGACTTGGTTGAGCCACTTCTGAAAGTCATTGAACCTTGCCAGGGAGGCTTAAATCACTGTTAGAATGACTTTCCTAAGTCAGCTTTTATGGAAGCTACCAGAAACTGATGATTGTCAGCTATCAATCTAACAAGAAGACGTCACTCTTTGAAGTCACCACATGGCCACATGTTTATGACCGTGAGACAAAGGTTGTGCCTTTCAGCTCTAGAGATAGAAATTGAAGACTCCAGCCCACTAAAAATGGAGATGCATGTTATGCAAGAAGAAATACCTACAGTGCATTGTGCATATTCTACTACAGGACCAAGGATGCTACAAGGACAAGTACCTTCAGCTCATGTGCGAGTGCTAAAACATGTATCATGCTATTGCATTTATAATGTGGCAATCTTTACATTTTTTCAGTTTTAGTTTTAATACCATAGGAGTTTTAGTTTTAATACCATAGGAGTTTTAATTTTAATACCATAGGAGTTTTAGTTTTACTAGCATAGGAGTTTTAGTTTTAATAGCATAGGAGTTTTAGTTTTAATAGCATAGGAGTTTTAGTTTTAATAGCATAGGCTACAGAAATGTGTCTTTCCCACTGCACTCAAATAAAAGTTCTTTAGAAATGCATTTGTCTCCATTTTCTTTACATTACAGCTACTGTAGTCGTTATATCATCCAGAGGAACTGATATTTTAATCAGAATGTTATCCTGCAACATGCATGATATTTTATAAGCTATTGGGTTTTGGAGTCTGTAATAAGAGGATCAGGTCTTAGGGTAAGCAGAAAATTAAGTTAATTTCTTTCATTGTTGAGAAGGAAAATGTCAGTTATTTGTAAACTATTTTGTTATCTGGGTTGTCCAGTCTACTTTCAGTGGAGGACCGGGAACACTGACTGGTTAATTCACCTGCCTAGAGACACACAATCAAATGGAGACTAGAATACAGCTAGCTCAAAACCTTAGTCCTGTGTGGTAAATTGTAAAAACTAATAGCTTTTCCTTAGGGTAATTATGTCAGACTGGTTCTTTGGCAGTGTAACGACAAAGGAAAGTAAATACTGAGAAACTGTTTGCCATCAGTGCTACACAGTGAAGAATGACATGGGAAGAAACAGCTGACAAGCATACAAGGGATTAGGTTTATAGGTTGTACCTAGGCATACAGTACAGTTCAGTAGACAACTGTTCACAGTTGCCCCAAATTACTATTTGTTTAAGTGACCTGCTCACACAGTAAGCAAATGAAGACTGAGAGAATCAAACCCTGGACTACAGCAAGCGGCTTGTTAACAGCTCTTGGCCTTAATGCTCTATGCCAACTGCCAGGAGGAGTGGACTATTCCTGTAATGCACAGCTCTGAAACACCATACAATGGTAAGTTTGTAGTCTGACTTGTAAAGATGCAGCCTACTAGCTTCTGTGGCACAAAATCAGTCATGGTCTAGTTAGAGACTTAATCTTTAGCATACAGTTGGTTTGGGAGTAGGGAACTCTAGTATGCTGGATCATTTATGACCACATGAAAAAAATGGTAAAATCAACTAGAGAAAAGTCATAAAAAGTCTAGCCATGAACAATTTTAAGGGTAGAATTTAAGCTTAGTTTGTCTTGGCATAATTTAACAAAGTTAAGTTAGGTTTTCATGCCATGACTGGTTATTCATTCATAGAAAACTGTTCTAGCTAAAAGGGTGGTGGTATGGGTTATGCCCATTTTTAAATGCATGCAAACAAAGTCCATAAGTTCTGGTCAGAAACAGCATTAAGGGTGTGTACTCTGAGAACACCAACTCTGTAACCACAAACTTTGTTGTAGAAAATATTTTTCATACAAAAACACAGATTGTTATATGAGATAAGGATAATTTGATCCACATCGTCTGAACAATTTTCTAGCTACTATGCATGTTGAAGATGTTGCTTCTATCAATATCTATTTTTTTTTTAATTTTAACCCTTGCAATACCTGGCTGATATTTGTCCCTTGCAATCTTGAATTCTCCCATTACTTTTCACTGTTAGACTTTTCAGGATGGCAGTATTAATCACCTACCACCTTTTCTATAAAATAATGCGCCTGCGACTTCCCTGAGCCACACACTACATGCCTTGTATCGTCAAACTTGTGTTTTTTTTTAATGATAGTAAGTAGTTACACCCTGCTGATACCCTACAGGGAGTAAAAAGTATTTTTAGTGTGACTTCAATGAAGGGAGAAAAAAAAGCAACTAATGTAATTTAAAGGCTTTTATTGGTGGACTGAAAATGTGTGGCCATAAACACCAGCTCAACAAGTGGGAAACTAGAAGGAAAAAGATGACAATTTAGGAAACTAGTATTTCTGTGTAAAAGGGTACACACCAGGGAACATGTAATAATTGTTAAACAAACAATGAAAATAAGATAGAGAAAACAAAAACAAATTAAAATAACATGTTTTACTGCAGCAGATAAGAAGAAACCTGTATATATCAGGGAAATTAGCTCTGCGTAATGCATGCAAAGCAGATAGCCTCACAACCACTATATAGTGACATAAAACTTACTTTACACTGGGTTCTCTGATTTGTGAACAGAAAGCAATAATACCTTTTTACAAGTGCTGCTCCTGCAAATTATTTTAGGCTGTTAATACGTACACATACTATACTGTGGTGGTGGTGCTGAGGTAGCGTTGTCGCCTCACAGTAAGACATTGTCCTGTTTGATTCTCAGCTAGAGCGTCTTCTGTGTGAAGATTACATGAATGGGCGTACCTTCATTGAAGGTTGTGCATCAGGGCCGGCAACTCGGCACATAAAAATCTACTGCCAATCATTAGCGGACCGGAGTTCCACTGTGGCGACCCCTAACCAGGAAAAGCCAAAAGACACAACAAAAAAAATACGTACACATACTGTATGTACATAGAGGTATTTGAATAAAACATGCAGCCTTTTTGGTTTGTAAAATGTAGCCCTTTTTGTGATAAGACTGCTGGAAAATATAGTTTAAGCATCCAAAATTTTGAAATGTAAAAGCTTTGTGCAAAGAAAGTCAAAGTTTAGGAATTTACTTGCCTCATTTTCTAACTGACCCAGTTCATGCAATCAAGCTGGATAGGTGGATAGGTCATTACTAGGCTAACTGCTCATGTCATTTTAAGCCTAGCCAATTATCCCACATGAGAATCAAACTCTGCACCTTGTGTCTACAAGGTAAACACCTTATCATTTATGGGTTGGCATAATGGTTAAGAATAACGATAAGGATTCAGAAACAAAAACTCATTAGCTTTCAAAATTATACCAGAAACAAACCAGATTAACAAATATTTATTTACTTATTTATTTATTTGGCATTTGTTTACTGGGAAAGTCCTACTGAGTCATGAGGTCCCCATTTTCAGTGGAGACCCAGGAGAAAAGCTCCAGATACATATGGTTAACAGACATAATAAAGTCATAACATTCAAGCACAAAATGTGAAAAACTACACATTGTCTGTTGAGTTTTTATTCTGACAAACGAATTATAATAAAAATAATAACAAATAACAGACATTTGCTTTTCAAGAGTGTGCCATTACACTAAAGCCAGGGGACCGGTTTTCATGTATGACTTGAGGCGCCTTATTATGCATAGATGAGGAAAAAAAAGTGTTTGACACATTTGTCAAACATCTGGACAGCAACCTGATTTTGCTCAACTGAGAAATGCATTGTGTTCTTAAAACGCCACATGCTAAACACTAGTATAAGGAAACAAATCATTATATGCACGGATGTGCTCTGCCGCTGCTCTCTGCATACGAAGATAAGATGTCAGAATGAAGACTATGAGAAATGAAGAGCTCTGTAATAGTCAGAAGACAATCTCTTCCCCAAGGGCATTCGCTCTCGTTTGCACAAGCACAGTGCCATTTTCCTAATCAAGCTTTTCTGCTGTGTTTCTTACCTGGCCAGAGCAAAGCTGACATTGCCAACAGATTTAAATAACATTATCCTCGCTCAGCTAAAACTTCTCACACAGCACCTAGCACGCAAGGAAACAGACTTGGAAAAAAACAAAACAAAACAAAGGACCAGGCTAAAATGTATCTTTATTATAAACCAGTCCACTTCAGCAGAAATAGCCCATGTAAATGCTGCCTCAGTCCTAGCACAAGTCATACAACATCAGTGGCTTTTCTTAAAAGACCAAAGAGAGAGAGAAAGAAACTCGTGAATGATCATACTGCATAATAAGTCACTGAGCAAATAGAACACAGAGACACACAGACACAAACATATTTGATGCTGAAAAGGATGCTGCTGGTTCTTGCTAATCAGGTGCTTGGATTAAATATTCCACTACTGATGCTATAGTGTACCCTAAAGAGTATGCCGGCCTTAGAGAAGTCATTAAACCAAAGTCTTGTCTGTCTGTGATACTTCAAGAGGATGTAGTGGTTCAGTGGCACTTAGGAAAAAAAAAACACAAGTGGAGCACACAGCTTTATTAAAGGTTCCTTTATTCACTCTCACATATCTGTTTTAGCCAATCAGGGATAGAGTGGAGGCAGAGACTATAACAAAACTCAATAGGTATTAGGCAGAGAAACTAACCCTGAGTAGGACACAAGTCTAGCACAGGATAAACACATGCACACACTACACACCCACATGGCATGCATACTTATAGACAATGTAGAGACCATTAGTTTGCCTACAGCATGTCTTTGGAATATGGGAGGAAACAAGATATCCCAAAGAAAGTACAGTTGGTAAGATCTTGTCATAACAGTAGATGTCCTACTTCTCACTGCTGCAGTGCTCTTTCCTCTTGGGATATCCTGCTAAGAAGAGCCTAATGTCTGGCCAGCATATCAAAACCTTTACAACTTCCTGGTATTGTGCAGCAGATGTTATTTTATGCATGCTAGGCGTAACATACATATGTGCCATATAGATGCCTAATCCTCAGAAATGAAGTGCCCCAGAAAAAGAAACAGAGCAACACCACAGCAGGCAATAACATGTACATCCAGGAAGGAAAGAAGAAGGAGAAAACGATATAACATAGACCCTTCGGCCAGGAGGCGGCTAACAGAAAGTAGTAGATGGGCAGGAAAGAGGGACATAACACTGCAACAATGAGAAATAGGACATCTACTGTTATGTTAAGATCTTACACAACACTGTACTATGTCCTTTCTTATCACTATTGCAGTATTCTTTACAGTTGGTACAGTACAAAAGTTACAGGAAAGTATGGGATGAAGAAGGCAGAGAAATGTTCTCCACAAACCCATGAAGGATGTCCCTGGCTCTGGAAATGACATCCAACTTGTAATGTTTGGTAAAAGTGTGAACAGAAGTTGAAGTGAAAACTTCCAAGGTGGATCTAGTATTCAGACCTTTGAAAAAAGCACACCAGAAGAGTCTGTTGCCCTTGCAGAATGAGTACGAACAGAAAAGGAAAGTTGCTTTTCATGAAAAGATTAGCAAAAAGAAATGGCCTTGGAAATCCAGGAAGAGGTGCTTTGCTTAGACATCACCAAATCCAAAACCCAATTTCTTGGCATGAAAAAATAAAAAGTTGCTCAGATTTCCTGATATGTCTTGTCTTATCCAAGTAATAGCAGAGCTGTCCATGTAAATCCAAGGTCTGACGATCCCTATCGCTAGTACTCCATGGAGAAGGAACAGAAGAAGAAAAGGGAAAAAAAGTAGGATAATAATACTAATAATACTACTAATAATACTACTACTAATAATAATAATACTACTACTACTAATAATAATACTACTACTAATAATAATACTACTACTAATAATAATAATAATACTAATGCTACAAATAATACTAATAATACTAATAAGACTGATTCAAGGACAATTCATTAACCACATTTGGGCATAAGGGAAGGGTTGATATGAACATACACTATGTCCATGTGAAAAAACAAAAAAAGGGGGAACCACCATGAGTGAGTTCAGAGACCTTCATGGCAGAAGTAAGCACCACTGACATTACAATCTTCCAAGTACAGTGTTGTAGGGAAGAAGGAAAGGCAGGCTTAACAGGGAACTGGGTGAATTTTTCAAAAACAAAATTAAGGTACCAAGGAGGAATAGTCTTTCTTGGGAGCCTAATATGAAACATGCCTTTTAAAAATTGTTTGACTTCAAAATTAGAAGCCAAAGATGGATTCAGAGGCAGACAACTGGAAATGACTGAGAAATTTACTTTAAACAGGTAAATATGCCAAGCCAGAATTGAGCAACTCACACAAATAAGGAAGCTCCATAGGGACCCCCCCACAGAAAAAGGTTCCAGGTCACACGAGGCACCACATAGAAAATATCTTCCATTTAATCATATAGGATTCTCTAGCAGTGGGTTTTCTGGTCTCAAGCAATACCCAAAGCACGTCCTCAGAAAATTTTAGATGATGGGGAGAACCCAGGCATCTGTAGTTATCTTTTGCCAAATAGAAAAGGAAACCAATGGTAAACCTGAGGAGCAGAGACATTGACCAAGGGGAAGGGGCGGCTGGAGGTCAGATGGAAACAGATTTAACAGGAAAAGGTTTGTGGCCTCAAACTCTGAGTGGGGTTGTCTGGGAAAATCCACTTAGAAACCCTCTTGTTCCTAGCAGGTTGTCTAAGCTGCCTATGGACAAAAGAAGCTTTAGATTAATAGCTTTTCTGGAACTTGGGTACAGTCAAATCAAAGATTTGCTTCAGGTCTTGCATATCCTGAAGAGATTTCAAAAATTCTGCAACAGCAGTGCCAAAAAGATACTGGTTGCGTAAGGGGGAATCTGAAGGTTTGCCCTTAAAGCCCTCAGGAGGCACAACCAAGAGCATCTCTTCATCACAGAACTACAGAATCTGCCCTAGCAGAGGCATCAGCAGCATTATAGCTGCATTTAATGGAATGGCAACTCACCTGAAAAGCAAAACTCAAAAGAAAAAGGACAGACATCTTACTGTCCAACTCAATCATATCAGCCAACACCCCTCCCTCCCAAGCTTAAATAGAAGTGCCAGAACATATCTAGTCATATGGGTTTGATAATAATGGCCCTAAAGGCCAAAGTAACAGAGGTATACACTTTCTTCCCATACCTCTCCATAGCATGGCTATCCTTGCCAGAAGGTAAAAGCTTGGTAGAGAATAGCAGTTTGGATGAGTTATCTGTTGTCATGGAAACAATAGTAGGATCAGAGGAATGACTTTTTTACAAATACTTGTGATTTTCAAAACACCTTATAAAATCTGTCTGGCTTCTTAGGGGCTGAAAGTTGAGAAACAGCAGCCTGCAAAACAGCTGCAAAATCTATACAAAAGGGTAGCTACAACAGAAAGGACTGCAGAAGGCCTGGGCAGGTCCATTTGCAAGAGTTTGAGGTCATGACATCTACTTTGAGGTGATCTACTTTGAACCTCAGAAACCTGGGAACAGTCCCACTTAAGTGTTCCATCATACAGACCACTGTATCCCTAAAAGATAATTCTTTAAAGGAAGAATTAGTGGACAGTGAATCTTCTTTATCAGATCGCAAGGCAAGACAAGAGTGGATCTAGGAGGAATATGCCAAGGATTCTTCACCAGAATCCAACTATTCATCAGAAGAATCAGAATCACTAGGCCTGAGTAGCATCCTGCCTTCGTGCAGAATGATACCACAGTATAAGGACAAAATGATTGACTTCAACAATTGGCTAAGCTTCTGGTGTCATTTAAAGGGGATCCAGTATCTGTCTGCCTAGGATGACATGATTGACAGACAACAAAGCTTTGTCAGACATGGTCTGCACCTGTCGCCCCTGGGATTCAAGTAACTGGCTAAGGCTCTTGCCACCCCTATAGTGCCTTTTTTAGGCAAAGTTCAAAGAACAAAACCACCACCATAACAGGTACAAGCATGCAAAATTCTGAAGGTAATGCTACTTAATGCTAGAAGTCTAAACCTCAAAATAGACTCTCTAGAGGCACTCCTAAAAATGTGCAGTAACTGAGACTTGGTTTAAGGCTCCAGACAGCACCCCTGCAAAACGAGGCTACAACTCGTACCACACTTTTCAGCCACCAAACCAGGACCGAAACACTAAAGGTGGAGGAATGTCCATATTCACCAAGGATATTCACACCACCCGGCTAGTTGCCGAACCCAATGTGTCTGAAATTCTCCAGGTGCAACTAACACTAGGTAAGACTGCAATCCAAATTGTAGCTTGCTACAGATCCCCCACCATGCCCCAAGATTCTCACTACACCTTTCTAAACATACTTGAAAATATTAAGATACAACCAAATACTCTAATACTATGTGATTTCAACTACCATGCCATTAACTGGAAAAACTACTAGTGTACCAACACCTTTACCCAATGGTTCTTGGAATTCATAAATTCCAATGCCCTGGATCAACTAATCCTTAGCCCCACCAGGGGCTTCAATATCCTAGACCTGGTCATTACCAACATGGGAAATCGATGCTCCACACCTATGGTCACCCCCTCATTGGTTAGGTCTGACCATAAGCTAATCACCCTTGACATCCACATCCCACCCCCACCCCCTAGTAAGGAAACCTCCATAAAAAACTTCTCCAAAGCCAACTTCATGCTATTCAAGTCAGAATTGACAAACTTCATGTCACCCATGCAGACGGGAACTGAAAGTTCAACTGCTGAATCCTACACTAAGGCACTGTATGAGCACATCCACTTGTGCATGAATCATGCCATTCCCAATAGAACCAAGACCCTCTCCTCCAAAAAAAGGAAGCCAGTCTGGTGGTCCCTTGCCACAGACTAACTTTACAACAAAAGAAAGAAACTGTTGCAGAAAAAAGAGGAAAATCCCAGAATACAAAAAACTCCCTTACCAGCCACAGTAAGAAGCTGATATCCCTCATAAAATCCTCCAAAACTAGTTACAAAAATAAAATTGCCAAAGATTCCAAACACAAGCACAAGGCATTCTATATCTATGTCATGAATCTAAATGGCAATGCTCAGATCTGCTCTGAGCTACAACAGAATGGCATTAAATATACTGATACCAAGGGTATTGCCAATATCCTGGCAGATCAATTCAGTGCAAACTTCACTCCTGTCTCACCCCCCTAAAGGGCCCATCTCAATACCTAAAGATTGCCGAATTCTGGTAATAGTGGCCACGCAGGTAAAAAATGCACTCTCCAAAGCTAAGAATACAGCATCCATGGGAACAGATGACATCCCAGGCTGTGTACTACATGAACTACAAAATTAACTGGCACTTCACCTGTGTCATGTTTAATCATAGCCTCACCTCAGGCTTCATGCCCACTGAGTGGTGCACAGGTACAGTTAACCCACTCCACAAGGGGGGATACACCTTTGGATCCCAGGAACTACTGCCCCATCAGTCTGACAAGCCCAATCTGCAAGGTTATGGAACGTATTATCATGGAACTTATAAATAAAGACATTGGCAACCTTCAAACACTGGACCCACACAGTTTGGGTTCGTGAAGGGCCAATCTTGTCTCCTGAAACTGACTGACTTCTTCAAATCAGTCTCCAGAGCCGTGGACAAAGGTAAGGTGGTCTACACAGCCTTTCTGGAGGTCGCCAAGGCCTTTGACACCATCCCCACTCTCCATAGATAAACTTACTAAGCTGGGCATTAATCCCTACATCAATCAATGGGTTGCCAACTGGCTTACTGACAGAACTCACACTGTAAAAGTAGCCGACTCCAAATCCAGCTCCATTCAAGTGACAAGTGGAGTACCTCAGGGTTCAGTCCTGGGACCGCTCTTGTTTGGCATCTACTTCTCTGAAGTACAGGCCAACACTAAGGGACTCTGGCTAACAAAGTTCACAGAGGACTGCAAACTGGGAGCCATTATTGAATCCGCAGATGATGTGGATATTCTACAAAAGGGCCTTACAGAAACAGATGCTTGGTGCCAGAGCCATGGACTCAAGCTCAATACTAAGAAATGTATAGTTATCCCCTTTGGGAAAAAACATGTACCCATGAATTACCACATAGGTGGCAGCACACTAAACACTGAAAGTGTGATACGAGACTTAGGGACACAGGTGGACAGTGGTCTCACCTTCGATAACCACATCGCCACAACAGTCAGGAAATCCTTCTATGTGGCACACCTCATCACTAAGGGATTTTCATCCAGAAAAAAGGAAGTCATTGTCCCACTGTACTCATCCCTCATTAGACCCATTATAGAATACAATGCCCAGTTTGGTATGTACCTCTCAAGACATCTGCAGCAACTGGAAAGGCCAAAGAAATACCTCACTAAAAGAATCACAGGCCTAAAGCAGATGCCCGATGCTGGAAGTCTAAAAAAAAATCCACCTATACTCTGTCGCATATCGTCTACTCAGTGGTGATCTCTGCTTAACATACAAGGCCATGTCAAACCCAGAGCTGTTGGACATGCTATACTTAAAGAAATCACAATCCCTCAGAGACACACGCTTCAGGGATCTAAACCTTGTCATCACAATGAACAAAACACACTGGAGGGATAGGTTCTTGACACAGAGACTCCCCAGTCTCTGGAATAGACTGCCCATACATGTCAAGCAGAGCGCCTTGTTGGCACTCTTCAAAAGGAACCTTCATGACTGGATGGGAGATAAGAAATTCACCCTGGGGAATCACGTCAGTCTCCCTGCTAGACAGGGGTCCAGGGAAGTAAATACTGTGGGAAGAAATAGCCTGGGAATTGTTATGGCTAGGCTCATATAAGCCCTAGGGCTGATAGCCTAGTACTTACCTATGAACAAATTAATCAATATAAAACAGTATAAAGCAAATAAATAAATTATACATACACATATAATTATATATGTATATACATTTATAGATAAGAGACATGATTAATCAACAAATATTGAAATGCTGAACAATTTGCACCATGTCAGGGAATATTAAATAGTATCTTTTGACCAATGACAGCATTTACCCAATAATGTTCCTTCGTGGGATACGTATGTCTGTATTTAGGAACAACCTAGGATGCAGCTACTGGAGCTACAGTGACAGACACACCATACTGAATTCTACAAGTTGAATTTATGTAATAGTATTATTAAACAGCAGCTTTATAATAAAAGGAAAATAATTAGGGCCAAAAGTAAGAAGAGTAATTCCTAGAATGTTACAGCCCTTGTCACTTGAAATAAACAAACTCAGGGTCTTAATAAAATCCACCAAAGTCAAGTTTGAGGCTAAAATAGCTACCCAAGCCAATGACAATCAAAAGGCATTTTTTAAATTTTTGTTTGCAATCTCAAAAGCACAACACAGCAATGCAATGAGCTGATTATGATGAACAATGTTACATACTGTGATGCTGAAGATATAGTGAACCTACTGGCCTATAAATTTAGGTCTAACTTTACCCCTTGCATTCCCCTCTATCTGTCTCTCAAGATATACCTTAAACTGGTTATTCTCCAGCTATCATGCAAGACTAAGTCCTAAACGTACTAGCAAAAGCTAAAAATACTACATCAATGCACTCACAATACCTCTGGCTGCATCTTAAATAGCATGAAGCTTGATTTAGCCACACCCCTAACAACATTGCTCAGTCTTAGCCACACCCCTAACACTGTTCAGTCTCAGCCACACCCTTAACAACACTGTTCAATCTCAGCCTCCATACAGGTTTTGTGCCAAGCAAATGGAGAACAGCTAGTCATTCTCCTACATAAGGGAGGACGTTCCACAGGGCCAGGAAACTACACACCCATAAGTATGACCAGGCTCATATGCAAAGCCATAAAATACTTATCATGGAACTAATCAATCAGGACACAAGGGAACCTCCAAACACTCGTCTCAGTTTGGATTTGTCAAGGGCATGTCATGCTTACTCAACCTGGTGGATTTTTTTGAAAAGGTCACATAAGCAATGGATAAAGGTAAAACAGTACTCACTGCATGCCTCAACCTGGTGAAACCTTCTGATACAATTACCCACTCAGCCATTATAGAAAAGCTAAATAAATTGCGAATACACCCCTATGTCACCTACTGGATTGACACCTGGCTCACAGGTAGGATACAGGAAATCAAAATAGGGGAAGTTTCCTCCAGAAAGAGAAGAGTCACAAGGAGTCTCCCAAGGTTCTGTGCTGGGACTTCTCCTGTTTGGCACATACTTTTCTGAAGTGAAAAACAATGCCAAAGGGCTCTGGCTGACTATGAATGCAGATGTCTGCAAGACAGAAGCAGTCATTGAATCCCCAAATATATTTACCCTCTTTCAGACAGGTTTGCCCTAAATAAGTAAGTAACCAGTGCCAAAATTGTGGACTGAAACTAAATGCCAAAGAATGCATTATTGCATTCTTTGGGAAGTCATCTACCTCAGGAAACTACCACATTGAAAATATGTCCAGAGCTAAAACAGTTGTTCAGGATTTGGGAACTTATGTGGAGTATGGCCTAATTTTTGACCGACATGCATCCACTGTTGTAAGAAAGTCCTTCTATATTGCACAGCTACTAAACAAAGGGATCATGTCTAGATCTAGGGGTGTCATTGTCCCCTTTAATCAGCCCTCATTAGGCCAGTCATTGAATATAATGCTCTCTTTGCCAAGTATCCATTCAGACACATGCAGCAACTGGAATGCCCACAGAGCTACCTTACTAAAAGGACAGATGGCCTAAACAATATGTCCTACATGGATTGATTCAAAGCCCTGTCACTGTACTTGGCATCCTACAGACTGCTAAGATGAGACCTGTTGTCTGGCATATAAGCATAGCTTTCAACTTCTTAGCATGAAAAATCTGGACAAAAACAAAAATAATGTAGGACAAAGCCTCAAAAATAAGGGAAAATTCTAAATATTGCTCTTATAAAATTAGAATATTGCTAGAAAAAGGTCTTGTGTCAACATACATTTTCTGAAGGATATGATGTCAAACTCAAATGTCTGTTATTATTTAAAGAATTAACTTCTCACAGATTTTCCACAAAAATCCAGAAAATCACAAATTTTATAAGAACAGACCAAAAGATATGAGGCAAAAATATGAAAATTCTGCAGAAATTTGGAGAGTTGCAAGGTAAGCATACAAGGCATCCTTCGATCCAACACGGATAGAATTATTGTACATTAGCAATAGAAATGGCAGCAGAAATACTCAGTCTAGAGATCTTAACTGCTTCTGCAGCAGCATCAGAATGGTTTGGAGGGACACGTGTATCTTGCTCTGGAACAGAATTCCCATCCACTTAAAGTTCCTCCCTATCCATCTTCAAGTGCAACTGGATCTAGGGATGGCAAACATAGAATTTACCTCAGGACTGCCCCCTCTACTACTAATGGACAGAGTCAGCTCCTAATTGCCTTATCTCATGCATGGGTCCCCTCAAACTATCTATGGTCCGATTCCAGTTATTCTCATTCCAGGTAATATATAATTATCAACCATGTAATATATAATTATCAACCATGGGATGGATAAGGCCAATCTCTAACCAAATGGGATAGGTTAATTTGAGTACAAAAAGGGAATCTGTCTACCTATGAACCTATGTGCAGCCTTTTGGTGTCTCAAGATAATGGCTGCATATTATGTACATAGCATTAAGACGGTGAATTCTGTAGTCAGTGTAATTCGTCTTTTATGCTACCATTCACATTTTTAAGGCTAAGATACTACCACAAAATATATGTCTTCATCCTCCTGCATTCTAACATGGTTTCAATGCAAAGAAGTGACTTGCATCCTAGCAGCTGCAGTATTTCAGGGCCTCTTTTATCAAGACCTGGTTAGTATTTACGCAAGAAGATCAAAATGTTCCAAAGGACAATGCAAACTATGAAATGCACAATAAATGTTACAGTTGTCTTTACTTATATCATCATGAAAATTTCCTCAAAACCTACTACCTAGTGATTCATTCCCTACATTCTTTTTTACTACACCACAACAATCCCTCAAAACCTACATCAGTATTACAGGGGGAATTGCAGAACTTAATATACTATCAATAAAAAATCATAGGGAAATAAATGCTGGAAATTAGCTCCTTGGTTCTGTTTTCAAAGATATCCTACATAATAAATAGACAACTAGGATGCTAAATCTGTACTTAACTGAATAATTTGCACATCATCTATTTTGAGTGCTGAATTAATGAATGTAACAGGGCTTATAAAATCTATTCAGAGTGGGTCTACTACTTCCTGTCATTAATGATTTGGCCAGTATTGAACATTTCTATCTTTCTCTTGTCATTCTTCAATCAAGTCCAAAGAAGGAAAATTAATTTTTATGTGCTATTCAAGAATTTTCTCTCCTACACACACAAGTTAACTTTCTTACATGTTAAACTCCCATAATTTAGTAGTGCCACAAGTCATCTTGCCTGTATTCCTCATAACTCATTCTACTCTTCTCAGAGGTATCTGCTTTCAAAGTGTTCATGAGCTTCCAGCAAACTGTTGTGCTAAAAACTGGATCATTCTAGATTGGCACTTCTCTGCACAATTTTGTGTGCTTTTTCTTCATTTTATTGTTCTTTAGATCTTGGACTCTACTGACTTATTTTTCATTTTCCTGGACTCCAGGATTCTCCTCGCCTCCATGCACTCGAGTGCATTCCAAATATAACTTCTGGCTTGCTTTCATGCAGAGGCTGTTCCATTTGCCAGACTCTGTGGTTTCTGCTAATAGTCTTTCTTCCATCTCCTTCATCAGAGCCAAATACACACTTGGAAGTATGAAGTACTTTTTTTTTCTGTTGCTCAGTACTTCTTATCTTAACAGGATTACAATCTTATTTTCAAACTAATTCCATATCACTTAGCTTTGGACTTTTATCCACTGTGATAATACCAACATGGATCACAAAGTAATGTTATGACATCTCAGATCCTTCCTCTGTCCTTTCTAATTATCATTATGCCTACTAAGAAGAAACACAGTATATTTCTTATTTGTAATGGTTTTGCTATAGGTCCTGTTTAGTACTTACCTGCATCCTCAATGAATTGTCCTTTTAATGTCTCACCTACAACTTGTTCATACATTTTGGCTGTCTACCCATAGCTCACCTCCTTCCAGCAGTCTTTGATTTCCTATGACCACTGTACTCCAAAGATGGGTCTATGGTCAATTATGACGATAGGAGGTATTGGCAGCCATGCCAGGAGAAGGAAGGCAGTGGATGTGTAATACATGCCAGCATAAGCTAGCTGGAGTTTTGTAAAGACTTGCATGTCATCTGTATATCAAATTATTTGTACAAATGCTTGTGTTGAAAATGTATTTGAAAAGTTGCTTGTGTTATGAATGCATCAACACTGTGCCCTGCTGGAAAGAAAAGAAACTTTTTAAATGTATGTTTTTACAGAGGATACCAGATGAGAAGAGGTTAATCTCAAACTTCAAAAATTGTAAGAAAAATAAACTAATGGGCCTAGGCCATAAAGATATTATCTCAGAATTTTGACTGAAGCCAGAGGCACAATGTCTGTGCTAGACAAACGATTGTAGTGCCAGTAGAAACAGTGGAATGGTTTTACTGTTTTATGGCTTCCAGGTGCTTTAATAAAACTTAGCTAAAGGTCTAGTGTGTATTGTAGAACATAGGTGCTAAACCCTGACAGCTTCTAGGGATGGGTGATGGGGGATAGTGCAGGAAACAGAGTCAGATGACCAGATGTGTGTGATGTCATTCTGTAAAACAGAATTAATATTTAGATGTTGGTGGGAGATTGCTCTCAATATTCCATATTCTGTCTTGGATGTGACAGCAATAATCACTCATCCACATCATCCTGCCTTGCTCTATTTACTAAGTAAGTAGGAACAGTAATTCTCTAGATCAGTCAGGAAAATATAGTGAAAATAGTTAAGTAACTGGTGTTTACTGTAAGTAGATATTTAGTATTATTCTTATTAAATATATTTACATTTCTCATTGTGACTGGTCCTTTTAGAAAAATATTTAAGTTTTAAGAGTATTTGCATACATTTATTTGGTGATAACTCTGGCCACTCCTGAAAGCCTTGCTCTTTGGTCAACATTATTATTTGTATTAATATTAACTTCACTCAGCATAATTGGATACCCTTTTAAAAGACTTATAGTAACTGACTAGTGGCAGTGAATCTAGCTTATAGTCTGGGCAAAGCTGGTAGAGTGGGTAATCTGTGCCTTTCCCAGGTGCATGTGTGTGTATATGTGTGTGAAAATTATATCTCAACGAGTGTGTGTGTCAGTTACTTGGAGCAGGGACACAAAAGCACTGGTTTCACAGACAGGGTGCTGAACACAGCTGTGCCAGAGGAGAATTGTACTGGGGACCTGGAGGGAGACAAAGATCCAGACCACAGGTTGACTATGTTCGCTGTGTACTCTTAAGGGAAATTGTGCTTGATGCAGAGATCTGCATCTGGAAATACTGAGTGCATCCATTTGTATTCCAAGTCAGTGTCCTTCTCCAGTGTCAGTGGTGAGGATTCAGGCTCTTTGATTACTGGCCCAGAGTGGGGACATAACACCAGCTACTGGCTGTTAATGTGTGATTTTTATTTTGGCCCAAATCTGCATCCTGCTATCTATTTCTCCTATGTTGATGAACTGTGTATTTTATATCTACTCTTCTAACCACCCATGCATTACATAGGTTTACTCTCCTGCTTACAAGTGTACATTTCACTGTGCAAGTGCTTTTCAATAGCCAATTACCAAATGCTTTTTCTCCTTCTATATTTCAAGTTTCCTTGGAGTCTAGAACTAGAATTGTAATGATTCTGATTATTTTTTATTAATATTTTTTGAACTTTCTTTTGGTTTCCACAGTTGAACATAAGCTGCTCCTTGGTCCTTCCCTCATGCACTGGGTGTATTGGATGTACCTCAGTCTTCTCTAGGCTAATCCTAACCCAGCCTGTGTCCAGGACTGATAAGGAGCTTGAGGAACCTTGAGCGGTGTCACACTGCTGCCAGGGAGATTTTTTTCTAATTCTCCATTCACTTTGTCTGCACCGGGTAACACCCTGACGGCAGGACATGCAGTTAGTATCAACACTTAACTGCTCCTCACTTCAGCAGGATGTCCTGCCCCTTTTTCAAGCAGCACCATGCAGCTGTTTCCCAGATCTCCACCACAGAAATTAGAATGAGTGCCTGTGCTTAAGCCATTATTCAAATCCAGATTACTTGGGCTGTAGTAGTTGGTTATTACAGTAAACTCTCAGTTAACCAGAACTCAAGCAACTGGCAAAAATAAAAAAATAAATAAATAAATAAAATCAAAGAAATACAGTACAATTTTTGTGTGTTGCACTTTGCCCCCCCCCCCCCCAACAGAAACATACCTTATGTTTTTAGAGTTTTAAAAAGGAAGATAGGAACAAATTGCCTCTCTCCCCAACCTGAGGACAAGTCAAACCTAACAAATAGTATAGGGTACAGTATTAGTCAGGCCTGTTTTTAATAGTAACATTCAAGCAACCAGAAACTACAGTTGTCCAGCGTCTACCTATCCCTATGGGTGCCAGTTAACTGAGAGTTTACTGTAATGGCCGTTTATTGGTGGAGGTGCTAGACTGATCCAGCTTGACCCTTAACCCAGCCATACAATAAGATACACTAAGGTAGAGTACATTTATACCCTGTGCATGCATAATAAAAATAATACCATTCAATATCCAATTCATCGAATAAAGTAGAGCATGTTGTATATCAGCACAATAATTAAGCAGATACATATGACGGACATACAATAAAAGAGCTATAGAGAGCAAAATATGCAGTGTGAGTATAGTAAATACAGATCTCATTTAGAAAACTCAAAGTATTGCCAAAGCAAGAAAAGGCAAAACATGCATGGACTACTAAAGCTCAATAACCCGCAATGATCTAAATTCTAAAAAATTGTGAATTTCTATAACTTCTTTGAATCAGTCTTCAGATCTCATAAATAATTCTTTAATATCTATGTGCTACAAACCTATGGCAACTAGAAGAGAGCAAACAAAGAATAAATTGCTATAAATATAATAAAAGGCATGCTGGAGAGCTTAGCATTTCTCAATATATTAAATTGAATTTGTTGCATTATATACATAAACTACTTAACATTATTTGAGAATCCAAAGACGAAAGGCAAACAAAGAAACATGGTGTTAACTGCAGGGAGACTAAAAGGAGAGACTAACACTTTTATGTTATATACATGGATTGCTGCTGCAGTAGTTTCTAGACAGAACAGCTTTATCTTGCATTTACATTGCAGTACTCTTTCTACTAATGACAGTGACAACAACAGGGTTAAAGTTCATTGCAAATCTTAAAAATTGTTACGCTAAAACCTACAGGCTTTACATTTCTGTTAATATAAAATACAAACAATTTTGCTAAGCTGAGTATATCCTTTTTTTTTGAAGATGTAATGAGAAAGATAAAATAAATAAACAGTAGATATATTGGCAGAGGATTCAGTCCTCAACACAGCAGGTGCAAAACCACATTTCTTGCTATATTATCATTTGATATACTTCGTAGGTGAGGTAACATAAGTGATAATATGTCCACATTCTCTCAGCTCATAGGATCATAGAAAGTTACTAGGCTATTGGCCTTAAGGCCCTTATAAGCCTAGCCAAGAGTTTAGTCCATGTTTAGACAAGTCAGCACATGATGCCTCTGTCCAACAGGAACATGGGTGGAATCCCAAGGATGTATTTTCTGTTTCCCATCCAGTTATCCAGCTTGTGCTTAAAAAGGGGTAAAGAGGTAGTCTGCTTGATGTGCAGAGGGAGTCTATTCTACATATGGGGGAGTTTCTGGGTCACAAATCTGTCCCTCCAACAAGTCCTACTGATGTCACAGACCAGGTTGAGGCTACATGTGTACTCGAGTGGAGCTTGAGTTGCGGATATGCAGCAGTCTCATCAAGGTGGCATCCAAGATTGTCTTGTATGCCAGACAAAGGTCACCTCTGAGGAGTCTGTATGAAACTGAGTAGAGGGATAGGGCTTTTAGCATATTTCTATACGGTAGATTTTTGAGGCCCTGGATTCTCCTGGTGAGGAACCATTATGGTCCCTCCAGCTGCTGCATGTGCTTTGCAAGGTGCATGCCGAATGGGGCATTGTACTCAATAATGGGTTTTATAAGGGAAGAATACAGGGATGTTATGACCTCCTTGTCCTTGGAGGAGATACCCTTAATTATGAAGTGGGCCATGTAGAAAGCTTTCTGTACAATGGAAGCAACACAGTAGTCAAAAGTCAGGTTGCTATCAATCTGGGTGCCCAAATCCCTCATGACTGATTAATAACAGCATTCTAAGCATGCAAAGTGATAATTTGTGGGGACATCATTCTGCCCAAAGGGGAGGATGATGCATTTTTTGACATTGAGCTCAAGGCCATGTTTCTGGCACCGGTCATTTGCGTGGGTGAGACCGTCTTGGAGGATGTCCACATCACTAGGGGAACTGATGATAGTGCCCATCTTGCAATCATCTGCAAACTTGGTCAGCCATAGCCCACTGGTTTTGCCCTGCACCTCAGAAAAATATATCCCAAATAACAGAGGCCCCAAGACTGAACCCTGGGGTATTCCAATTGTTACAGGTCTACTGCTTGAGGTGGCTTCCCCTATTTTTACTAGGTGGGTTCTATCAGTGAGCCAGTTAGGTACCCAATCTGGTAACATATGGATTTATGCCTAGTTGAGAGAGTTTATCTATTATGCCTGAGTGGGGAACAGTGTCAAAGACATTGGCCAGGTCAAGGTAGGTGGTGTGCACCATCTTCCCCTCGTCCATGGCTTTGGTGACTGTTAAATTTGGTCAACTTCTTTGACACAGACTGACCTCTCCTTGACAAAGCCAAACTCTGTGGGATCGAGTGTTTGGAGGCTGCCAATGTCCTTGTTAATGAGGTCCATAATAATCCATTCCATGGCCTTGCAGAACAGGCTAGTTAGGCTGATGGGTCTATAACTTCCCAGATTGGTGGACACTGCCCCTTTGTGTAAAGGGTTGATAGTGGCTGTCCTTCACTCAGCTGGGACAAAGGCAGTACTCAGGCTTTGGTTGAATAGGGCACCTATGGCGCTGCAAGTTCCTGCCCGAGTTCATGTAGGATGCAGCCTGGGATGTTATCGGGTCCCATGGTGGCTGTAGTTTTTGTCTTTGAGAGAGCAGTGATGACCTGTTCCCTAGATATAAGGGTAAGGGGGCAGGTTCAAACTTTTTCCCTTTATTTCAGGATTTGTGATTCTGAACTTGGCAAAATACACTGTTATATAGTAATATTTACTTCTGAGTTTGGGAAAAACATATAACTGAGATGAAGAGTATACACTTTATAGATTTAATAGTCATGATCAAGTGACAATATTTCAGTATGCTGTGACATTCAATGAGGTGATGCTTGAGTGGACAGCAGTTGTAGGTTATTGATAATGTTTGGCCTACAAAGATCAAGCATTCTTCTAATCAGAGAATTTTGTTAATTCTCCTTAAATTAGTGGGCAGCACTGAGCTCACAAGTATAAACCAGATTTTCCCAAGATCATCTTAACAAGATCAATCTGGAGCCTTACTCAATACAGTACTATTTAAGACAACACAGAAATGTCACCTGAAGAAGAGTTCATTGAAGGCCATTCATTTCAGACTGAAAGGGCAACTTGTCAAGTCTTTTTTTTTTATGAGATCATTTACATACCATGCAGGAGTCTATACTCCTCTCCTCTACAATCCCTAACTGACATTACTAATTCTACCACCAGTAAACTTCAAGAAATGTTATAAATCCTTCAGAAAATTGCAAGTTCAGTCTTTAGCTGAAGCTACACAAGTTTCTATGAACAACTCCAGACAAGACAGTACAAATACCTTCTTAAGCCATCTCATGGGATGTTGAGTCATGTGAAAGATATTAATCCCTGGTACTTACTTTGGGAGTTACACTATATACCCTTTCCTTTTCATAATGGAAAGGGGCTTACCCCCCCCCCCCAGGTTACCTCATCTGTACAATAACCACTAATCAGAGCTTCCCCATGCTACTTTTTCTCAGCAACTCATACATTTGTCTTACCTTATGATACTTTTTGGAGGTTCTTGGACATGCTCATTTCATCTCCCCAGAAAAGCAATTAAATATACCTGCCTGCACTGTATGACCATGACAGTGTAACAGATTATCATAGCATGGTAAATATAATTTTAACAACCAGAGCTCCAGTATCAGTAGCTGGTTGTATGAGTGAAGGAGACTATTGCACACACTCTAATATTCTGTGCATCTGTCCCTTTAATATGTGTATTTATAGGTGCACCTATGCAGGTATCTCCACCTATACATGTGTAAGGCATGGAAGAAGTAAGCAGGGATCACATGAATTTAAATAATTAGTGCTTACTTTTGTAATCCACTTAAATTTGTAAGCACTAATTTAAATATTCAGAGCTTGAAAATGTAAATGGTTTACAAAAGAAGTCAAGCTATATTAATGCAATCCTAAAGTTTTCATTTTGGCTACCGAGTGTGACACATTGGGTGCTATCTGCAAAGCTTCTTATGCTCACACAGAAAGTTCAATTCCATCCATTAAATCATTTTATTTATTTTTTTTAAATGTGTATTATTTATGGCATGACATCTGTTAAAATATGCTACCATTGTTCCATCAGTCAATTTCCTCAACAAGAACTGACATTTCTGACCCTATATAACCCACTGATGATGGGCTGGTTCTAGGAGAAAACTACCATAGCAGGAACCATACAATGCAGTGACGAGTGAAGAAGGGTGAAACATGAGGGTTCCTTGTGATTCAGAGAAAACATAGTTTACCCTCAAGAAAACTGTTGGCTAGCATGTACTCTTACTTACAAAGATATTTTACATGAATTTCAAAGCATGCCTAATGGCTAGAGGTCAGGGAATAACAGTTGGGTCAAATGTCATATCATCAGCTACTTTTACATTACATCTGCCTTCAGAGCTGAAAAAAAAAATGAAATAAGACACTCAAATTGTATTTTTATATGAGCAGATTATCCATATCCGATGGTGTGATGGACTTTTCAAATGGCGCTGGCAATAATTCGATGGCATCAAGAGCTTTTGGGGGTGCAAAACTGATCACCTTCAAGGCCAGAACAGTTTCACACTATGCCATGACAACTTCATAACTCAAAGGAGACAGCAAATAGCATCACAAGTAAACAATGGTACATGTTGTAGAGAGGAAAAACAAAAAAACAAAAATCAGAGCAGCACCATTAACCCCTTACTGCATGACTTCCCACAGGAATGTAGCACACTGGGGAAAAGGAAACCTGCAGTTATTATCAAAGACAATTGCAGGCCTCTTCCAAAACAGAGGGTCCACTATCTTGCAGAACTGTGCAAGCCCAAAATATGTTGGGATGAGATTATGCAACTTTTAGACACAAGACTGCATAATAACCTGAAGTTAGAGTGAGAGACATGGACTATCATGTTTGGATGTCACATAGTAGAGGAATCATGATTTACTCACAGATGGATAACTCTGAGTAATGTTCAGCAGAAAAAAACAGTGAATATTTTAGATGCAGGATACAGATGTATATGTAAACATTAAAAACTGTGGGTACAATGCTCCTTGGAATGTTATCGTAGGACTTTGATATCACATAAAATGATGTCAGACACTAATCTCTTAATATCTGTACTGAACTATCAGCAAACTTAAAATCAAGATAACATTCAGGGGGTTGGAAAGGTAGTAATGCATTTTCTCACCAATGGTTATAATTAGAAAAGAATGATGCTACAATATTGGGGGAAATATTAAAATGTAGCTATAGAAAAATAATTTTAAAATGTAGCTAAACCTATGTCTACAGGAAAAGAACACACCATTGTAGGAATCGAAGGTCTATATTCATGATCTTTATTATACTACAAAACCACTCCAAAAAGATCAGTTGCTGTGATTGAAAGAAACAAACACAAGCAAACTGACAGATGAGGCATCAGAAACTAAAGGATAAACAGTTTGGACAAAAAATAAAAATTATTCTGAACCACTCATCCAAAAACACAGCCCATCTTCTTCACTACAAAATAGTTTACCATTTTAAGTAAACTGAAGAAATGTGCATTCATTCATTACTATGAGAAAATGTATTTCTTCACCTATTTGTTTTGTTAACACTTAAACATTTCTGAAAACCCTACCAGACTCAAATTCATTTATGTCCACCTTTTCTGCAAGAAAATTCCCTTTCTTTCCAGTTTTGTTGCATACCCACTCATTTGCACAGATCTCTTTTTCTAGAAGGTGTTACGCTCTTTATTCATAGACATGCTTTCTGGATATATGTGAGCTTTGGAATCATGATCTTTTCATCCAGCCAATTTTAGAAAATCCTGTTATATAAAACTACATAGAACAAATGAGAACTTCAGTGGCCATTGCTGCAGCCACTATTGTTTAGTGAGACTCTAAATTTGATGTGTATGATCTATGTCTAAATGGATTAGTTTGAAGAGTTTGGTGTAAGAAAGTCAGAATTTGCCATTTCTTGTGTTATCTGATCTGAAATTGCAGATCAGTAAGTAACCCACATACTGTAAGTCACCAAAAACAAAATCCTAAGGTTCATCATCTTCTCCCTTCTCAGTGAACATCATTGCTACACATTTCAAAAGAAAAAAAAATTACCACAGGGTCTGGGCTGGGGCTATATTTTGATTATCTGTTGTTCAGTTTGCACTTGAAAGCTGATACCCCACAATTCCATTGAAGTGGGCGAGGTTACATAATTATGTATGCAAATTAACCTCAGTGTATAGATTTGTGGGAGTGACGGATGCGTTTAAGGTGGAGGTGGGGTTACATCAAGGATCAGCTCTGAGCCCTTTTTATTTGCAGTGGTGATGGACAGGTTGACAGACAAGATCAGACAGGAGTCCCCGTGGACTATGATGTTTGCAGATGACATTGTAGGGAACAGGTGGAGGAGACCGTGGAGAGATGGAGATATGCTCTAGAGGGAATAGGAATGAAGGTCAGCAGGACTAAGACAGAATATATGTCTGTGAATGAGAGGGAGGATAGTGGAATGGTGACGATGCAAGAAGTAGAGGTGGCGAAGGTGGATGAGTTTAAATAGTCAATAGTTCAGAGTAACGGTGAGTGTGGAAGAGAGGTGAAGAAGAGAGTACAGGCAGGATGGAGTGGGTGGAGAAGAGTGTCAGGAGTGATTTGTAACAGACGAGTACCTGTAAGAGTGAAAGGGAAAGTCTACAAGAGGGTAGTGAGACCAGCTATGTTATATGGGTTGGAGACAGTGGCATTGACAAAAAGGCAGGGGTTTGAGCTGGATGTGGCAGAATTAAAGATGTTGAGATTTGCACTGGGTGTGACGAGGGTGGATAGGATTAGGAATAAGTATATTAGAGGGTCAGCCCAGGTTGGAAGGTTTGGAGACAAAGCCAGAGAGGCACAATTACATTGGTTTGGACATGTGCTGAGGAGGGATTTTTATTTATTTATTTATTTTACATTTGTTGACCGGGCTAGTCCAACTGGATATATTTCCATTTTCAGCAGAGGCCCGGGGAGAAAAGCTCCACATTTAAACAAAAGGAAATACATTATGAGCACAAATATCATAATAAACATTATTACTTATTTCTAAAACCAAGAAAAGAAAGTGTAAGAGCAGGGAAAGAGAAATGAAAGAAAGTTATCTAAAGAAAGAAAGAAAGGGACAATTAACTTCCTAGGGAATAAGTAACATCATGATGACCATACTAACATGTTTTAATACCAAGAAGAGAGAGTATAAGATCAAAGAAAGGGAAGCAGCAATAGAGAGAGAGCAGATATAAACAGACAAATACTTCTTCAAAAGAGATTCATAGCCATAAGGAGGAAAGATGAAGAGGAGGAGTTTAAAGAGGTAGAGAAAGAAAGGTAAGGGAGGAAGCAGGAGGGAGAGAAGAGTAGGGAGAGAAAGACAGATTAATTTATGGAAATTACTTTAGTCAGGATTGGAGCAGGGACACATCCAGTGGCTTTTAATGTAAATTCTGAGTTTTTGTTTAAACAGAACAGTAGATGCAATGGAAGTAAGTTCAGTAGGCAGTTGATTCCAGTGTTTTCCAATAGTATTAGAGAAAAGGGAATCACCTGCTAGGTTATTAGATTTGGTTAAGGTAACTAGCAGCTTACTTGATGAACGGAGGGAGTTCAGATTAGAGTAGGGAGTTAAGAGGTTGGAGAGTATAGGTGTGTTGTGAGGTTGGTGGAATGCTCTTTGGACAAATGCCAGTTGGGAAAGAAAAGAAGCAACATGTTTGACAGTTCAAGCCAGTTAAGTTGCTGCAGATTCAGACAGTGGTGAGTTCTGAAGGGTTTACCAGTAACAAATCTAGCTATATTATTGTACGTGGAAGATAGTTTAGAGAGATTATTTTTCTTGAGGTTAGTATAGATTGGTGAGGCGTAGAGAAGAGTAGAAATAAGATGAGAGTGGGCAAGAGTAGCTTTGGCTTGGGGGGTTAAGAAAGTTTTAATTCTATAGAGAGAGCTGAGTTTCCTGTTTACAGATTTAATGGTATTATTGATATGACAATCAAAGGTAAGGTTGTTGTCAATCGTGACACCTAGCAGTTTGGTATTAGGGTCAGGTGATATAATAGTTCCATTGTTAGATAGGATAGTAAAGTCTAATGTAGGGATGCTGAGTATATTGGGAAAAAGATGCTAAGGATTAAGCTACCAGGTAACAGGAAAAGAGGAAGGCCTAAGATCAGGTTTATGGATGTGGTGAGAGAGGACATGCAGGTGGTTGGTGTGACAGAGCAAGATGCAGAGGACAGGAAGAAATGGAAACAGGTGATCTGCTGTGGTGACCCCTAACGGGAACAGCTGAAAGAAGATGATGCATAGATTTGTACCTATTTTTCATGGGCCTTTGTCCAGATTTTTATGTTTCCAGGTTGAGAGGTATGGTTCAGTTTCACTGTTTTATGCAGTGCAATGCAACAGATGGGAACTAGAAATTTTTGATTTTGTGATCTTTGCCCATTCTCTTCTGGTTTGTTTAACAATAAAGTTAGTACTCTCAAGTAAGGGGAGAATGGTAGGGGGTTGTCCCTTACATGGGGAGTGCATAGGGGTCTGACCCCAGAAAATTTTGTTTTTTTTTTTTTTTCATGAAGTTTTCAACTAAACACAGTGGCAAAAAGTTGTTATTTCATTGAGCTCAATTCTTCAATGGTGGATTTGATATCTTGACTTCATTTTGTCTGACACGAATGCATCAGATCCTGTAATAGCTGGTAAATGATATCTTGGATCTTTCATGAAAATTGATTTTTAAGGAACACTGAGTCCATCAGATGAACTGAATGAATGACTAAACTTCAATGTTTCTTCTCTTAGCCAGAGTATAGATACTATGGTCTCATATGTTTTATAAAGGGTTTATACCACCTCGGCTAGTTAATGTGACCTGCCTCCACCCCTGTGTTGTTTCCATGGTGCTGAAGTTTTTTTTTTTTTTTTTTGTTAAGGGAGCTAGTTTTTTAAGGGAGCTAGTATGACTCCAAGTCACTACAGGGAAGAAAATAAAGTGTTATCAACCTGACAGGCTACTGTCCATTTAATGCTAAAGAATACAATGTGGTGCTCAGAGAAGGGTAACAATGAAACCAGATATGCAAGTATCCCTGGAATTATTGAGTCCCTTCTTCTGAAACTGTATTTTTTCCTCAATCCTGGTGATTTAAAAATGTACAGAATCTTTAGATGAGAAAAAGGCATATTAGAATCAAGTTTCTGTTAAGGTGCTGCCCTGTGTATAGAGATCCTTAATTCACTAATGCAACTCTTCTCCATGGGCTAACTAAACACCTCCTTTTTCTGAGACTGCCAGTAGAAACAAAGCTTGGCATCAGATCTAAAGGCACTGGCAAACTGTTTAGGATGTATTATGTTGTTGTTTTTAAGACTGTTTTTTTACCTTGGTCTCTGCAAATCCATATAAAAAAGAGTAAGCAGATAACACAAGTAAACTATCATTTTTTTTTTATTTCTAACAATAGCACTCGAGAGTCTCTACCAAAGACCAACTGTATACATCACTCACTCCTTCCTTCCCTCCCTCTGCCCATCATTGCCAATATACCAAATGCAGCAATTTATTTGATCAATGGAAAATGTCCCGAGTCCCTGGTGACTCAGAAGGAACGGCAGAACAGTGGGCCATCAGAAGTGAAATGGATGGCACTGAAAGAGGGTTGCTACTTTTAGCCAGTCATCCTGAAAAATTTCTGCATGCAATGTTAACAAGGCATCGGAAGTACAGAACACTTACATGAAGTGGCCTCCCTGGGCCACCACTGAAAATGGACCTGGTCCAGTCGGAATTTCCCGGTTAACAAATGTAAAATAAATAAAATAATACTAAATAAATAAATAAAAGCTTCACCACGGATGTCTACAAAGCTCTCCAGAAGTACAAAATTGTCCTTTACAGCACCACAGTCTCCATGATGATTCAGTGCTGCAACATTCAGTCCCACACCTTCCTCCTATGATCGGGCAGCAAGTCAGTAGAAACTCATCACACCTAGCTGACCACCTTCTCAAATCCCCAGGGCTGCTTTCTTCAACTCAGATCGATGGTATTGTAGTCTGCTGTAAAACTCTGGCACTAAAAGAACTGACAAAACCTAGGTTTCATGTCAAGTTAACTTAAGGGCATAGCCAGAATTCTTTCAAGTTATATGCATACTTTCAGAATGTAGCTGATTCTACCCTCAAATGTAGCCTTCCCTCCCCAGACAGTTCACGTTTCTAGATGGTACATCTTTTCAGTACTGAAAGACCTTCTGTCTGGCTACTCTTGAATCCCTCATTCAATGTACTCAGTCTCTATTAGGCTCCCCATCCCTTCCCACAGCTATCTACCCTAGATATCCTGAGTTTCTCTCTTCAAGATGTACTCCGCCTGTCTCTGGCATGCTGTTTCATGATCATTCTATCAACTTTTACAAAACAAAAAAGCATCCTTATGTAAGAATTGCTCCTTTCTGCCAGCTGTAACCCATAATAATCCACATCTTTACATTATCTTTACTCATGGGCAGATCACAGTAATAGGGTGCTGGGTTGCAGACCCAGACTGATGGTATTGTAGTCCACTATAAAACTGATTTTGTTAACTCTATACTTAGTTTTTAAAAATAGTTGGCTTTCCTATTTGAGAACTCAAACCTTGGACAACTGCATATTGCACATCTACAGTGGAGTTCAGATTTCAAGTTTTAAAACAGCTCAGCATTCAGACATACTCCCCCATGATTTTGGTGATAACACCTTATTATGCATCCACCTATTCTGAGGATACAAAAGATACATCAGCAGGGCTGTTTTGGGTGCTAGATGAAGAGACATTTCTTTTTGTCGTTTTGGCTCAGATTATGGCTAAAAATGGTCTGCAGTAGAAGGATAAGTGAACAAATTAAAACACTACTCCAGGAAACATGAAAATCAAACCTGAATTATTTGTTGTGGATACACTTTGACAAAGCAAACTGTAAGGAACATTTTTTATTAAATACATTTTTTTAATTAAAATAATGCTGTGCTGTTAAACTTCCACTTCTAGCCAGCCTGCAGGAAGCTTTATATATTTTCCTTTTATACAGTTGAGCAAATTAAGTGTGTGTGTGTGTGTGTGTGTGTGTGTGTGTGTGTGTGTGTGTGTGTGTGTGTTGAGAGAGTGATTAGTGGAGGGTTGCTGTGAGAGATGCGCTATGAGTCTGGCAACAATGAATTGAAATACATTACTGCAGTCATTATTTAATTAATCACAGTCTGATATCTTAGGTGTACACTGACAAAAGAATGGCTGTAATTGGTGGGCATTTACACGCAGGTGTGTGTGGTTACAACTGGTTACACTGTATGTTTGGCAGCAATGAGCTAAAATAAATTACAGTGGTCATTATTTGTTTAATCATTTCATCACAATCTGATATTTTAAGTGCACAGTCAATAAACCTCTAGGCACTGAAACAGTCTGTGGAAGAAAGTGACTGGTTCCACCTGTTGTTTGATCTCAGTTCAATGGCCATTTTTTTTTAAATCATAATCAGACATGTAAGGTTACACCATAAATGAAGTGGCTATAACAATCTAATTTCTCCAAAATGAACTCTCTTTCTCAAACTCCCTGTGAACAGGAAGATGACAGCATGGAAGAGTAGCACAGGCAATAGTGTATGACATTTATTTATTTGCATTTGTCTACCATGAAAGTCCAACTGAGCAGTGCCCTTTTTCAGTGGAGATCCAAGACAAAAAGTGCCATTATACAGACATCATGAACATCATTTGCACTGATTCATTATTTATAATCAGTTTTACTCATGATCAACATTTTCATTATTCAGACATCCTTGAAAACAGTTACACGGATTAAATATAATGGTTACAAGGATTTATAGGAATACATTTTTTTAAGATAAAGAGTTAGAGTGGTCCAAAGAAAGGAAAGGGGGGAGGAGGCACAAAGAAAGACAAAGGAGATGAGATAATAGAGGAGACTATAGTTGTGATAAAAATACATCAAGTTTTGTAAAGCAGACAGTTATGGCATGAATTCATATAACTCCATTAGTACCAGTTCAACCAGGGGTGATGCAGGTGCAGAGCCATTTATCTATAAGGTGGTGCTTTAGCTGGCATTTAAAGTCTTTGAGGTTGCATATTATTCTGAGCGGGATGGTATTCCAGCTATTAAACAATGCAGCATGAATACAGGGAGTATCCTGCATTGTCGTTACATTTAGTTATGGAGATTTGTGATTTTTCAGTGGAGTGTAGAAGTCCCTAAGTAGTATAAGGTTGAATGATGTAGTGAAGGGATGGGAATTTCAGACTTTTATGGTAGTTTGAAGGTTGCAAACCAAAGTGTAGTTTTAGAGACAGGCAGTGATGGGATCGATATTGTTAGCTGGCTGCGAATTTGGCTACTTTATTGTAATGTTGTTCTAGTTTGGCTAATAGAGAGGAGTTGAGATTGTTTAGGTTAGGAGAGGCATATAATAGGGCGGGATGTAGAAAGTGGCCATGTTCTGTCTAGCAGAGTCAGTAAGGCACTGATTTACTCTACAGAGGCAGCCCAGTTTTTGTTGCGTCTTCTTTATAGCTTGATGAAGATAGAGATCAAATTACAGATGGTTGTCTATAATCACACCTAGTAGTTTGGTATGGGATACCAGTTTTATATTGGTCTTGTTGGATGACAGTACATTAAAGGTAGATTTTGGGAGGAGAGTGAGCTGGGAGTGAATAGTAGTAATTTATTTTATTTATTTATTTTTTTGTTTGTTTTTTTGGATTCAGGAGGAGTTGTAAGTTGTTTAGCCAAGCTTCTATGGAGGAGGACAATTTCTGGATGAGTGTTTGGCACTAGGGAAGTGTCCTAGCAGTACATATTAGAGTAATTGGTATATATTATACTATGGTTGCCTCTTTGGCCGCTGTGTTTACAGTATGTCATTGATAAATAACAAACAGTAGTGTCCCTATGATGGAGCCTTGTGGAACTCTAACAGATATAAGATGGAAAGAGGAGAAATAATCTTGCCATTCACTGCTTTGGACATTTTAGTGAGGTAACTAAAAAGCAGTCAAGTGGGAAGGGTGATAGGTTGTTATTTGACTGGGTCTGAAACCACGCTGTGAGAGAGAGAGGAAGTTATGAGGAAGTAATATATGTAGTAAGCTAAGAGTGAATACGTGCTTCCAAGATTTTGGATAAAGGTGAGAGAATGGTGATTGGTCTATAGTTTGTGAGCTCAGTTGATGAGCTGCCTTTATGGAGGGGTATTATACAGGATTTTGTCTATAAGGTGGGAACATAATCTCCTTGGATAGAACAGAATTGAGACACCAGCTATAGAAGGTTATCCACAATAAGTTTGAGGAAGTCAGATGGAAGATGGTCAGGGGCAGGTTTTTGTTTTTTCGATGCATAGGCATTTTTTAATTGTAGATGTTGGCTCTGGAGTGAGCATGAAGGTCTGTTGTGGCTTCAGTGATTGGAGTGGGATGGCTGGCTGCCTTTGCAGTAGTGTTGCTTTGCAGGAAGGAGGTTACCATATTTATGTAAACTTGTAAGACTGCATATCAAGAAGTCCACATACAGCATTGTGGAACTGCAGCTCATAGAGAAAGCTACAGAACCTCATTCCAGAGAGCCTAGGGAATAAGTGCTAATCTGATTCTTGAAGGAGAGCAGGTCTATTAGCAGTGCTTTCTTAAATCTGAAGTGATGACTGTTTTGTGCAGGTCAAGTTATGGTTTGACAATTGAGAAAATTCTTGTAACCATTCCCAAAGTAGAAACTGCTGCAATAAAACATAACCCCACTCCACTTAGCCTCACCCATTCAGTTACTTCCTGTATCCTCACTCATTCAGTTACTTCCTGTATCCTCCTTCCACTGAAGTTGCCAGCTGTCACTATTCTTCGGACACATTTAGGACAGGTACAAATAAGAAAGATGGAAGGTAGAAAGAAGTCTGCATCTTGCCTGCACAGTATTTTCCTTCATGCCCACTGCTCATAGCCTTTCCCTATACTTTGGTGACTACATTCCTTCCACCACCATCTTGGCAGTATTCTTATGTATGCAGCCATCTTTTGGCTTGCTGTCCTATTATTTGTGAAACTGCAGGATCTGCTTACAATTTTCCTGCTGCAGCTTGATCAGAATCCTGGAAAGCAGACAAACAGCATCTGGTGCTCCTGAATTCATTCAACTATCTCCCACAACCATACATCGGCACCATTCTCTGAAAATGTGCTTGAATGCATGTGTGACAATCACTCACGGACTTTCTTTATTCTTTAGTCTTCACTTTTGCCATTTCCTCCAGATTTTTGCAATGCATCTACATTCTACAACCTTGCTATAGTAAGGTAATGGAATAAACCTGAAATTGTATGAATTAAGTCATAGTCACTATCCTCCTAACATGCTAAGTTTACATGACTTCATTTGGAGGCTGTACTCTTCTTTGCCCAGTCTCCTTCTTTAGCTAATGCACCAGTTTGATATCCTGTACAAGTATACAGATCTATTGTCTCCACTTTTGGTCATGTCAGATATAAAAACTACTTAACAAGATGAGCCTTAACTCTAAAGTCTGTGGCATTCCACTGGTTACTGGCTTCTCAGCAAACTGCGAGCTAATTGCTGACACTCCATTTTTTATCTGCCACTCTTATATCCTCTTTGCCAAACTGAAACTTTTAATTTTCCATTGAGTTTCAGCACCAGCTTCAACATCTGTGGCATTTTACAGCCACAAGTAAGTCAGGGCTGTTAAAAAAAATGATGCTGCTGTGACAACCCTTCTCTGGAGAGGGGTGTTCACTTGGAATAAAAATAGATACACAAAGTATTTCCAGATGGAGTTCTCTTCATCAAGCAAAATTTATGTTAAGAACATACAGTGAACACACACAGTCTAATGTCTGGGTGTCCCTCTCCGTCTCCCTCCAGGCACCCAGTAAGACTCCACACAGGCACAGATATCAAGTTCTCAGCCAAGCATCCAAACCAAGTCCTCCAGCACCCTCTCTGTGAAATCAGTGCTTTGTGTCCCTGCTCCAAGCAGCTAACACACAAACACACACACACACACACACACACACACACACACACACACACACACACACAAACACAAACACACTGGAGAAAGGCTGGCACAGATTTACTAGCTATACCTCCTTCTGCCCAGACTATAAGGTAGTAGTTACTCCCACCAGACACTCCAAAGCCAGCTACTCTCAAACTTTTGCAAGATTACCCAATTATACTTAGTGAAATTAATATTAATACAAATGGTAGTGTTTGACCAATGCAGTAAGGATTTCAGGAGTGACCACAAAGTCAACAAATAGATATAAAGTACTCTTAAAAGTTAAAATATTCTCTAAAGGACCAGCCACAATAAAAAGTTTAAATATATTTCATAATAAATAATAAAAGAACATGAAAAATGGAATATCTATTTACAATAAACACCAGAGTTTCAGCCACAGGAAATATAAAAATAACACAGATGAGCAGATTCATACAGATACAAAAAACAGTATTTAACTAATCTCCCTATATTTTCATGACTGATCTAAAAAATTACTATTTTTTGGTCACTTACTATAGCAAGGCAAGATGAAGTAGGTGAGGGTTCCTTCTTTGTCAGGTTCCAAAAACATACTTCTCTTAGACGTCCGTCTCATCCAGTATTAAAAAAACACCATTTCAGTAATGGATTACAGAATGCCATCACATGCATCTGGTCATCTGATTTCTGGCTTCCATACTACACCCTTTCCTAGCAACTGGCCCAGAATCCCACACATGTGTTTCTAATACACACACACACACACACACACAGCTTTGTCAAGATTGTTTGCAGGTTCCGGAAGTTATAAAACAATAAAACACTTTCACTCTTCCTAAAGGGGCTAATATAGAAATCTGGCATAGACAATCAGTTTCTGGCTGCAGTCAGAACTGTAAGATGCAATCTTCATGGCCTAAATGAATTAATTTCTTACTATTTTTCAAAGTTAGCTAGACTGAGATTAACCATCAAGTATCCTGTTTACAACAGTACAGTCTGATATAAATGCATATATATCTTTTTTTGTCCAGCAGGACACACTGTTGATACATTTTTAACACAAACAACTTTACAAATGCATTTTTCAACACAAGCATCTGTATAAAATCAGTTTGATATACAAATGACATACAATTCTTTACAAAATTCCTGCTAGCTGTGGTGGCATATGTTCCACATCCACTGCCCTACTTCTCCTGGCATAGCTGGCAATACCTCACATCATCACAGCTGCCACTAAATTGAAGTACACATTTATATGCCATTTGCATAGGGTAAATCATGAATGAAAATAACTCAAGTTATTGTGTGTCAAATTAGTGCACAGGTGAGTAAGTAAACATGCTGGTATTGAACTTGCTGGCCCCAAGGATCCATATGTATGCATTTTCTGTGCAGTTTCTAAACATTCTGTACTCTCTCTAATTGGCATCTCTGCAAATCAAAGTGACATTTACAAACACACCAAAGCACTTTTATAAAACACAACTTAACAATACGACCCAAGCTGCCACATAATATTTTACATACATGCATATGCATATACACATACTGATGCATTTGTGATTAAAAGCACTAAGTAGTCATGTTTAATTTTGCTCTTTAATGAAACAATTAAACACTTTCTATATGCATTGGAATTGGTTTCTTTACTACCAGAAACTCATGAAAGCCAACACGAGCCTATACTATACGAGACAAGCTAGTGGGACTGTCCACAGGCCTATGCATCTTGATGGACAAGAGGATAACATAACCATTAAGTGGCAGATCAATGAGGCTGTAACACTGAAAGAAATATGGGTTTTGCTTTATCTGATAACCAGGCAAACTAATGTGCTATAAGTGCTTAATTGCACTAATTGCAGAACTTGCTCACGATACTAGAGTAGGCAAATGGAGACCAGGGGTGGGAGATCAAGCCAAGGCTAAACTATCACTGTGAAGATAACTAGATGGCACAGTGACTCAGTGGTTAAGGTTTCTGCCTTACAATTCTAAAAACAAGAGATCAGGTCTAAGTTTTCTGTTACCGTCTGTGTCTGTCAGTAGTGCAAGCTTGCATATTTTGTACATGGGCTTCTGCCAGTTACACAAATTCTCTCCTATACTCAACATCAGAATATGGCTAGGAATGGTTTTCAGTAGAACAACAAAATGAATAAATTAAACTATGATGCTTCAAAACAATGACCTAGTAACTTGTTCTTCATTGTGCTAAATGGCAAATGCTGCTTTAAGAAGCTGCACTGATGATCTAGAAAACTTAGCATATGGCTACTGTAGCCAGTTTCCATCTATCAATGCATGTATTCCTATTAACTTAACAATGTAGATTTTTACAAAAACAGTTACCGAAAATGCCATTCCTAATCCATGGTAGAGAGTCAGTTCTCTATAACATATTCCAGAAGTGTGGATAGAAGGCCGGTATGGTAGACTGTATCTGAAACCTCATGGAAAAACACAAATTATCTAGATGGAGTTTGTTTGCCAGCAATCACAGTCTGAATTTCACACATTAATATTTTTGAAAGTGCCATATTTAACGCTTGTAAATGGCACCATACAACAATAGTGTATTTTGAAAGTAACAAAAGTACATTTAATTGCAGCTGAAACCTGATGATCTGCTGAATGCAACACAACAAGCACAGAATTGATGTATAGTTACCCTACACCTGACTGGCTCTGAACTTTATCTAAGAATTAAACTTTAGCAGTACATCTGTACCTTGTGCTACACAAAGACAGCTCGAGGGGGAGAGGGGGGCACCAGGTAGGTGCCATTACAGAAATATAATTTTATGCAGATCAATTCACATTTGGCCAATACCACTGATATATCACTTACTCAAAGGTGATACAGAAAGAATGCCACTGTCAATATGTGCTGGTCATGTTTGATTTAATCATGGTAAACATATCCCACTAAAGACTTGATTCACTTTATGTTACAATGACGAAGACCACAAATGTTACAAAACGCAGTGTGGAGAACCCTATACTTATGAATGCGGTCTATGCTGCAGACCCTATATCTCCCAGACCTTGCCATATATAGTCCTGCCCTACTCAGACATGTACAGCAGATAACAGAAAGGATTTATTTGGTTCCATGAGGGATCAGACTCTAGGACACAGATGGCAACTTTGGAGCAAAACTACTAAAAAAGAAAAGTAAGACTTAATTTATTGTAACCTACCATTTTAGTGGTCAGTATCTGAACACCTAATGGAGCTGAACATTTCTCATGGAAGCTTTCAATAAGACAAATTATAAATTATTTTCTTGCATTTGCTTAAGAACTTCTGATGCCCTAACAATGAAACATCAGGGTCTTAACATATTTTGTTATTACATTAGAAAGAATCTGGTAGGCAAGTGCTACTAAGTAAATAAAATGCAGAAACAGCGTGCTGAGCCAGGAAAGAAGAACAAAAAAAAAATCAATGGCAGGTACACCATGCGGAGAACAGCTGCTCTGGGACACAAGGCAGGGAAACCTCTGTGTATGCAGAGGTTTCTGCTGAAGTCAGCCTTATACTGATGATATTTTTTACACTGCAGACTGGAAAAGGAACATGCACGAACTCCCTACAGTCATTCATTCTCATTTACAGTATGTACATGGTTTAAACTCAGATGCGCTAGGGAGCAACTATTTCTTCCATTAAAAGACCAAATCAAATCCAGCATGCCGAGTGAAACAGTCATTCCAACAGTTTTAAGGACGCAGTACTGTAATGGTGACTATCTGTTATCTTCGGACACCATGTATATTCTCTGTTGTTGCTTCCTCTTCATCAATATTCCTGGCCAATTGAGCTCTATCTGCAGTGTGAATAAACACACTATCCCTACATGCAGTAGCTGTGACATTCTTCTGCTGGGGAGTAGCCAAATTCTCCCCCTCCTCCTCCTCCAAGAAAAAAAAATCCACTTTCACGCTGCACTACAATAACAGCTTCAAACTTCTCAGCAAAATCTGTCCCTACTGGCTTTCAGCCAGATGAAGCTGAACACTCTCAGATCTGGGCTTTCCAGTTGGCAGTGCTAGAAAACAGAATGCTTAACTGTAGGGACAAATGCTTTAGAAAGCAAATTTAATCACATACAGATTTTAAGACATTTGTATCCTTGCAGAAAACAAACTCAAACTCCTTTTTAGTTATTTATAATAATAAAAAAACTCTCTTAATTCAACCTGTAATCTGAACCCAGTAAAAATTCACATAATGCCTTTCAATCGCTGCAGCTAGTATGCCATTTTAAATAAAAGAATATAAATACATTACCCAAGTTGCTTCAAACACAACCTGCGAAAAACAGTGCTGAACTCCATGAATGCAGAGTAGCTGGAGAATGAGATCAGATGTGTACAGTGAGAAAAGAGACAGCCCGCCGTCCTTAAACAAACAGAACTAACACAGAAAGGAATGCGTGCCTCGGGGTCAGAGATGGCTCTATTTTGCATCCTACATTTCTGTAATGCCAGACTTGAAACTTAGTGCGTTGGCATTCCTGTTTCAAATAACTTTTAATTAAACTTGTGAAATTCAGAATTATGTGCTGTATGCTTTAAAAGAGGCAGGGATTTAGGAACTCCTAATATTTAGTACTTATTTGCTTTACACTAACGATGTTCAGAACTTTTAAACTTCTGCAGATAATATGGAAAGACAGATCTGGTACAGCGTGTCATCACTCAAACTACCTTCCTAAAAACTCAGCAGCTCGTTGACTATTTTGCAATTCAGGATAAAAATAATATCGGTTGTCCTTGCATATCTGTATGGATTTAACAGAAATGCTATTACTTTCCAAAAAGGTTGTGAATCAATGGACTGCAGTGCTGAAAGACAGCAGCAGTTAATGGGTAGAGTCCATAGGTGATTACAGTCTGGAATTTCGTGAATGAAGTAGTTATGTGGTAGCAGGGTATAATCTGGGGAAAGGAGAAAGTGAACATGTAAAATGCTATTTGCAAAGAGGAAATAAGAGAGAGTACGTAGAAGTGTGTGGGCTGTGGAACATCTACACAATATTTTGTGAAATTGTGTTTTAGTCCAATTAGATTCACATTTGGTGCTTTGTATTTGCCAGTGCTCCAGGTTTTCTTAAGTACATGAAAAATTCTGTGTGCATTTGCGAGGTGGAATTCTGTCAACAGCAGTGAAATGCATCAAAAGTGAGAGGGCAGTGACCTTATTGTGCCAGATATCCATTGTATCCTACATTTGGTGACAAAAGAAGTATTCCGGTGAAAGTGACTACTCTTGCATACACCCTTCCTCAAACTCCATAAAGGAATATGAGAGCAAATCGTGGCCAGAAAGGGTCTGAAAAAGATGAGCTGACTTAACTCTCTTTCTCTTTTGCCTATTTTGTGACAGGGGCTAGTAATAATAATAAAAAAAAATCTCCAATCATAATGCAATAGTAAATAACACTACCCCAGTGAAAGTGATTTTAAAGGATCAGGTCCTGTTTTACACAGTAACAATGAAATGGTAACACTAGCTGTAAAACACAGCTGATTATAAGGGAATAAAGTTATTTCAATGGGGCCAGTCAGTGGAGAGAGGATGCATTGCTCTGACAACATTTTAGGAAAATGCTGCATGCACAATTCAACTTTAAAACTTTAATACTAACCACACATCTTAGTGAAAGCACTAACAAATACAGTTGTGGCATAACACGGCTCAAATACAATTTTGTCCACAGGGTTGGAAAAACACTATACAATTTCTTCTTTCGAAAGCAAGTAGCCAAATGATTGTGATATACTCTGCGGAGAATATTACTTTGTATGTTAAGCAGTCATCACAATTACTGTTAAACCGAGCATTAACTCTTGGCTTTTCATGCAGTTTTGCTTACTTAATACAAAAATATGTATGCGTGTGTGTGTGTGTGTATATATATATATATATATATATATATATATATATATATATATATATATATATAAATAAAATTTCTAAATACATTATATTAACTACCTGAATGCAGTCCATGCAGGTAGCTCCCATGAATATTGCTGTGGACAGCTTAAGGCAGTTCATCTAAAACTCACAGTAACTACTCCTTATGAATGATGATACCTCAGTGATTTGTGATGCAATAAGCAATTCTAAGAGAGCTTCAAAACAGCAGCCAAAGGTAAATGTCTGGCCCTCTGGTTAGGTGTTAAGTCACCCCTAGCAGAAAAGTTAGATTTACTGAATGAGATTTGAATGGAAGCAAATTAAAGCACTGTAAAGGCACCCTCTGACAGGAATACAGGGATACCATCCTTTACGGTGAGACCAGTAACCAGCTGAGCACAGTTTGGCAAATGAGCTAGAACTGCTGAAAGTAGGTGAAGATAGCAGTTCCTGTAGTGAGCGTTTATATGCCAGTTTCTCGTACCTCACAGGACAGATACATGATGTAAGGCAGCTTAAGGATGAGCTTCCCAAAGTAGCCACACATCCTGGATGCCCTCAAGTGAAAAACCTATCTGTTTGGATGCTTGCCATTGGGGGAAAAGGCCTTGGTATTTGGTGGTTGTAGTGGTGGCTAGTGACAGTAGTGCATATGCACGCATGTGGGAGGGGGGTGGGGGATAAACTAGCACTGATGATCTAGAAGCATCTACTGCAAAACCTAACATAAAAAAGTGGAAACCACTGTTAGTAAAAGTGATGGGAAGGTAAGGCTGACAGATGAAGCAAAGGTGCCAGGATACTGTACTTTGGGGAACAAAGGCCTAGAGAAGAGATAAATACATAACAATGATAGCTAATAAAAGTGTGGAGAAGGCCAGAAGACCAACAGGATAGACTGAAGCATGGATGAGCACTTAAAGTGCATGAGGACTTAGACATAGTCAAAGGGAATTATGGATAACTTCTGTCACCAGATTAAAAAAAATATGCATACTATTGAACTTTTATCAACCACCTGCCCTGTAGCACAGCTACCAGAAAGACTTTCAACTATTAAGCTAACCCTATCATAATCTGAACACATAACTAATAGCTGTCTGATTTGCTGATTTCAACAGTTCTAGCCAGTTTATGAACCCTCTTAATTCCAGGACTTTATTTGTGACCATTTTCCCAGCTTTGTGTAGTGACTCATCTCAACAAATTTCAGCAGCAAGCCAGGGTGTATTTCTGGCATGTTAAACAATTTCATTCTGTAAACTCTTATCGTCATTGCTAACATCACTTATAAAAACAGCATCACTTCATCTAGGACAACTGTATGTCAGATGCTTGCATTTCTGGACTATGCAAGGCCTCCATTTCTTTCAACAACCTTCATTTCTGAGGCAACACATCCTTCTGCATTACCACACTTCTCATACTTTCAGAAACATTGCTGGCTTAGAGTAGACAATGCATACTTATTGCCTTTTGTTCCCATTCATAGAACTTAAAAGTTACTCAGTGGCACAACGACAACCAGGTTAAACAAACAAAACATGATTTGGATACTACATTACAGATGGTCATGAATCAAGAAAAGAAAATATTACATCTTGGGTAGGCTGAGATGTATGTTTTCCCTGTCCGTCAGCCTGTTATAATATACTTGCTCATTTGCTGTTAAGCAGCACACTGGGATTTTCAGAACTACTTATAGTAATGTAGTGAGCAAGGAGTATGTAACAATGTATCAGAAGATAAAAATCACTGAACTTCTGGATATATTTTTTTTTTAGGTTTAAGTATGAATATTTCTATGTTTTTCATATTATGTTGTTGCAGTTTATGAAACTAATCAATACACTTGTCTTTTCTGCTTTCACACATTTTTCCAGTACATCTAACATTTATGCTAGTTTCCTCACACATAGCAGGCCAGATAAATAATGAAAGGCTGACCAAAGGCTAGCTTCCCAAGAAGCCACACACCCTTTATGCCCTCAAGTGAAAAAAAAGCTGTCTGAGCATTGAAAATATATGAGGTGCAAGAGATGACACTTAAAAAAATAGCAATTTCTATTACATTCTGAGTGATGATGTCACGAAGACTAATAAACATTTGTGAATGTCACTGCCTGTGCTATAACAATCCATAACTGTATTTGCAAGTGCAATGTCAACTTGCAGCAGATGTTCAACCAGCAGTAACAATGATAACTGCCAACAGAAAGAAATGTATTATAGGTTTTGTTAGCTGCATGAAACATTACTAACAGTGAGATATGCTAAAGCTACAGCCACAGCCAGCTAGTTTTTTTTTTACAAATCCAATTAGATAACAATACTTAAGCAATAAGAAAAGGTAACACATTTAAAAAATAAATAAAATGTATTTGGAACCTTTCATTTTTATGTCTGCTTTTCCTAAAACACTCATTATTTACATGTTAAACAATATTATAATAATTGTGGGATGATGAATTCCATTTTACAATACTAATAAGGTTATGGTCACAGACGTGATTATGGCTCATTAATTCATTTTCTGATACCTTGCTTTACCCTATTCAGAGACTCAAAGATGGCTGAGTCAGTCTTGGTAGGAAGCGTACATAAGAAATGCAAACTATCCTAGACAGCATATGAGCCTGTCACATAATATGGTTACATGCAGGCACATGCACAGATGTACACATACACAGAGTATAAGGAGGATATACTCGAGTAGCTACAGGCAGAGCATTCAGACTGCAAAAATACATAAAATGCTCACACCTCTTAAACCTAATGAAGAATATTCACAAATATACAAAGACGTTTCTTCTTTACAGTCAATGTTTTTTCCCCTCTCGCTCACCTTATATTACCCTTCATCACCGTTTTCACTGACTGGTGTTGCACACTTTATTATTACTTGGCAGTAGCAGATATTTCATGAGATTAGATACTCTTTATAACCAAGCAGTGATTTTCCTGTCACTCAGCCCACCTTACCTTTTTTCTTGATTGATTTTGTACCTCCTGTTTCTACTTGGCCACATAAGATACTATTCATAATCTAGAAGCTCAGCAGGGTCTATATTACATTATTGAAAAGCGTGTTCATCAAACAGATATTCGACCAATAAACAGAGAAAACACTAATCTCCAAATGGCCACTTCAGAGAATTTTCTCCCATGGGAAAAAACACTTGGCTGTCATCGGCGATTTACCCATTTCCCTACTGTGGTGCGATCTCAGAGTTGGTATATTTAGTTGGGGGGCACAGCACCGACATCGGGGGAGGGTGAAACTCACCACTTTGTAAGGTTTTGAAAGTATGTTTTGTTTGTGTTTAGTCAAGCAATTTTTTCCATTGGGGAAAAATTTGCTGATGTGACCATTCAGTGATTAGTGTTTTCACCATTTATTGGTCGAATACATGTTTGATGAACACATTTTTCTATAAAGTAATATAGACCCACTCAGCAAGGGAATTGCTTACCTTTCAATTCCAATATCTTGTTCACAATTCCCGTTTGGTTTCAGTTATCATGACCTATGGTGGCTTTTGCAATAATCTGTACCATACCTGTTTCTACATCATAACACCATCACCAGAAGAAGAAACATTCTGAGAGCAGACAGTCCAGTAGTAATCAACAGTTTTATCAGCTAAATGTGTAAATAATGAATATTTTGGGGATGTAATCTGAAAACTCCTATTAAGTCATATTAAAACATAAGGGATATATGTTTACCTAAGGCATTTATCAAGTTTTTGGCAGTTTAAAATTGATGATTAGAACTACTGCATAAGTGGGAGCTTCATCCTGTGGTTCTAAGTTCAAATCCCTCAATCTCCTTTTGCATACAATATGTCCCTGAGCAATTTACTTAACCAGACAACTTTCTCTGGTCCAGCTCTGAAGAGACACACGTGCATAACAGGTTTAGCTAGTTAACAAATAACCGCCATATTATTCCCTCCCAGTACTGTACCAAGATGGGACAAAGCTACATAAAAGATGCAACATGCTGTTCTTGCTTGGCAAGCCCATATCAACAACAAACTCATGTTTGCGTTGCACAAATAGTTACCACAATAGGTCTACAAAATGTATTATTATGTGACATGAAAGGATCCAAGTCCACAAAACATCAGTGTATTTCATTAAACCTGCTATGATTGAATGAGCTAAAAATGCATTTTAAACTGCTCAGCAGCTGTAATACTGATAACTTTAAGCTCACGCAAAGCAGCAGCAGTAGTAGCTGCAACAACAACAACCACCACCACCGAAAGTTCATTTCTCATCCTTACGCAGGTGACCTACCTCTCCTGAGTTAGTTCCACTAATTAATCCCTCTTAATTTCAATGAATTGTAATGACCCTTGTGGGGATGGCTTATACAAGGGGTTACCTCACTAACACATGAAATCCCCATGTCCCAAATGTTTACAAAGACTTTGTGATGTTAAAACCAATGGTGAATCCTGGTTTCACTCCAAAAGGCCTTGCAACTGTGACACTGAAATTACCTTACTCCTAATTTCTCCCAGTGTGGCACAATCCCCCTTGCGTGCCCTTTCATTGAAGTAGTCAACCAAGCCACTGCTCCTGTCTTGTAGCCTTGTGTTACTTCTCTCACAGTGTATTAAGCTGCTGATTTTTAATGTAGTTTTTGTATGTAACATTTTGTGCCCCTTCTTTGAATTTAGCCATAGCAGACCTCATGTAATACTTCTCTGACATTGTATTAGTAGATCATATTATTGCCTAATTATGTACCTTTTTAAATTTACTTTTCCATGTAATATGGGTATGTAATCCAGGTTTTCTCCTCAATAATTTACATTTACTGGTAGCGTATTAAAAAGAGAGTCAACTAGCCTGTTATCCAGTAGTCAAAAGATTTTACTATTCCAACATCTCAAATAACCTGCATTTTTTATTTTGTTTTTCTTTTATTGTTATAGTGTTGAAATATTTTACACTCTGTTTTTGTATAGATTGGAAGTTTTTTTTCCCCCAGGCATCCTCGGATATTGGGCTTACACAGGTTACCAGGATCATCAAAATATGAATAAATAAATAGGAAAACTGTAAAAAGACCACCAACAGGAGGTGAAACATAGTCCTTTGAATCACTATATATCTTTGCCGACTTACTAGGAAAGGGTTGCTAAAATGCTTATAATCCCATACACCATCTTTCTCAGATAGCTTAACACCTATGCACACTATGCAAACGCGCGCGTGCACACACACACACACACACACACACACACACACACACACACACACACACACACGTATATATGTTAAACTGTGCATGTGTGTGTGTGTTTGTGTGGTACACTGAGCACCATGCTTACTCCCCAAATTTCAGAAAATGGCAACATTTATTAAACACCTTTCTGGCACAACAGATCTGCTTGGCAAAAATGTTTATGAACCTTTCAGGGCTGATAAACTCTAGTTTCATCATACAGCATAAAGAATGGCCACTACTGCACAGCATTGAGGAGCTAAACTGCATTAAAAGCCATCAAACAAAACAGAAGTGTGACGGTCTGAAGCGTATTACAGCTTTTAAAGCTGTTACAAGATCAAAGACACTTTCACACGGTTTGTAAGGCAGTGCTTAGTATATTACAGCTTTTAAAGCTATAATACACAAATAAAAAGAGAGGAAGAAAGAGAGAAAAAAAGATGTATTTTTTTCTCTATATCTTATAGAAAGTTAGAGCAGCTTTGGGCGATTTCAATTACCCTGCCATTAACTGGGAAAACTATTAGAGTACAAACTCCCAGGCCCAGCGCTTCCTGGAATTCATCAACTCAAATGCCCTGAATCTGCTGGTAAACTCCCCTACTAGAGGTGAAAACATATTGGAACTGGTCATTACAAACATGGGCGACAGGTGTTCCACTCCGGAGGTCAACCAGTCACTGGTTAGATCAGACCATAAACTAACCACTCTGGATGTCCACACACCACCACCACCCCCAACTAAGGGAACCACAGTAAAAAAACGTTTCTAAAGAAAACTTCACCTTACTCAAGACAGAGATGGTAAGTTTCACAGCCCCCACACTAAAGGATAATGCTGCCCAAGATGCAGAAACCTTTTCAAATGCACTCTATGAGCACCTACAAGGATGCATGAATCCTGCCATCCCTAGCAAAACCAAGACTCACTCCTCTAAGAGAAGGAAACCAGTCTGGTGGACCCCTGCCATAAACAGGCTATACAATAGGAGGAAACTAGTTCAGGAAAAAAGCAAATCCCAAGAAGGAAAGACATCCCTGATCAGTATTGGTAAGAAACTAAGGTCCCTCATAAAATCATCCACAGCTAACTTCGAAAGAAAAATAGCCAAGGATTCAAAAGATAACCACAAAGCCTTATTTAGCTATGGAATCTAAGTGGCAACTCACAGATTTGCACTGAATTAGTGCAAAATAGCACAAAATATACTGAACCTACTGATATTGCCAACATCCTGGCAGATAGATTCAGTGCAAACTTCACCCCCCCACCCCCAAAAGGGCCCACAACAATACTGGAAAAGTGTAGTGCCCCGGAAATCAGATGCACAGGTGAAAATAGCCCTTTCAAAAGCCAAAAACACAGTGTCAATGGGGCCAGATGGTGTCCCAGGCTGTGTCTTGCACGAACTACAGAATGAACTAATGCCCCACCTAAACATGCTGTTCGACCTCAGACTCTCCACAGGATACGTGCCCATAGAATGGCACACAGCAACGGTTATTCCACTCCACAAAGGAGGGCCCACAACTGACCCTGGTAACTATCGCCCCATAAGCCTGACTAGCCTGGTTTGCAAGGCTATGGAGCGCATCATCATGGAACTCATGAACCTCCAAACACTTGACCAGACCCATTTCGGCTTTGTTAAGGGCAGATCATGCCTACTAAACTTGGTTGACTTCTTCAAGACAGTCACCAAGGTCATAGACAAGGGAAAGGTTGTTCACACAGCCTATCTTGACCTCGCCAAGGCTTTCGACACCATTCCCCACTCGGGTATTACAGAAAAACTCACCAGCCTGAACATAAACTTACCAGCCTGAACATAAACTCCTACGTCATAAGATGGGTTGCCAACTGGCTTACAGACAGAACTCACATGGTAAGAATAGCGGGCTCCAAGTCTGACTTTAAACCAGTCAAAAGTGGTGTCCCTCAAGGCTCGGTCCTGGAACCTCTACTGTTTGGCATATACATCTCAGAAGTACACGCAAACACAGGAGGTCTATGGCTAACCAAGTTCACCGATGACTGCAAACTGGGAGCCATAATTGATTCTCTGGCTGACACGGACATCCTCCAAAAGTGCCTTACTGAGACAGACACCTGGTGTCAATCATGGCCTCAACCTAAATGCCAAAAAATGCATAGTCATCCCGTTTGGGAAAAACAAAACACCCACGAATTACCACATAGGTGGCAGCCTCCTTAATACAGAAGAGATAATAAGAGATCTGGAGACCCAGGTAGATAGTAATCTCTCCTTTGACAATCATATTGCCAAAGTAGTTAGGAAATCCTTCTATGTGGCCCATCTAATTATTAAAGGGTTCACATCTAGAAATAAAGAGGTTATAGTACCCCTCTACTAGTCACTCATCAGTCCCATCATAGAGTACAATGTCCCATTTAGGATGTACCTCACAAGACACTTCCAACAGCTGGAGAGACCACAAAAGTACCTCACCAAGAGGATTACTGGCCTCAAACATATGTCCTATGCAGCCTAACTGAACAAACTCCGGCTGTACTCAGTGGCATATCGCTTACTCAGAGGTGATCTCTGCCTGACTTACAAAGCCATGTCCAACTCAGAATTGATGGACATGCTCCATCTAAAGAAATCCAAGTCACTGCGATTCATGCGCTCTAGTGAGCTAAACCTCACCACAACAATAAATAGAACATGCTGGAGGAATAAATTCCTGTCACAGAGACACCCCATGCTTTGGAA
>NC_056735.1:189207739-189312918 GCF_019279795.1 Protopterus annectens
TTTTTTGTCCTAATAATGTGATATGTGTTTAGACAGGTACATACTGAATGAGGCATTATATTCAATCATTGTCCTAATAATGTGATATGTGTTTAGACAGGTACATACTGAATGAGGCATTATATTCAATCATTGTCCTAATAATGTGATATGTGTTTAGACAGGTACATACTGAACGAGGCATTATATTCACTCATTGTCCTAATAATGTGATATGTGTTTAGACAGGTACATACTGAACGAGGCATTATATTCACTCATTGTCCTAATAATGTGATATGTGTTTAGACAGGTACATACTGAACGAGGCATTATATTCAATCATTGTCCCAATAATGTGATATGTGTTTAGACAGGTACATACTGAACGAGGCATTATATTCACTCATTGTCCTAATAATGTGATATGTATTTAGACAGGTACATACTGAACGAGGCATTATACTCAATCATTGTCCTAATAATGTGATATGTATTTAGACAGGTACATACTGAACGAGGCATTATACTCAATCATTGTCCTAATAATGTGATATGTATTTAGACAGGTACATACTGAACGAGGCATTATATTCACTCATTGTCCTAATAATGTGATATGTGTTTAGACAGGTACATACTGAACGAGGCATTATATTCAATCATTGTCTTAATAATGTGATATGTGTTTAGACAGGTACATACTGAACGATGCATTATATTGAATCATTGTCCTAATAATGTGATATGTGTTTAGAGAGGTACATACTGAACGAGGCATTATATTCACTCATTGTCCTAATAATGTGATATGTGTTTAGACAGGTACATACTGAACGAGGCATTATATTCAATCTTTGTCCTAATAATGTGATATGTGTTTAGACTGGTACATACTGAACGAGGCATTATATTCACTCATTGTCCTAATAATGTGATATGTGTTTAGACAGGTACATACTGAACGAGGCATTATATTCAATCATTGTCCTAATAATGTAATATGTGTTTAGACAGGTACATACTGAACGAGGCATTATATTCAATCATTGTCCTAATAATGTGATATGTGTTTAGACAGGTACATTCTGAATGAGGCATTATATTCAATCATTGTCCTACTAATGTGGTATGTGTTTAGACAGGTACATACTGAACGAGGCATTATATTCAATCATTGTCCTAATAATGTGATATGTGTTTAGACAGGTACATACTGAACGAGGCATTATATTCACTCATTGTCCTAATAATGTGATATGTGTTTAGACAGGTACATACTGAACGAGGCATTATATTCACTCATTGTCCTAATAATGTGATATGTGTTTAGACAGGTACATACTGAACGAGGCATTATATTCACTCATTGTCCTAATAATGTGATATGTGTTTAGACAGGTACATACTGAATGAGGCATTATATTCACTCATTGTCCTAATAATGTGATATGTGTTTAGACAGGTACATACTGAACGAGGCATTATATTCAATCATTGTCCTAATAATGTGATATGTGTTTAGACAGGTACATACTGAACGAGGCATTATATTCACTCATTGTCCTAATAATGTGATATGTGTTTAGACAGGTACATACTGAACGAGGCATTTTATTCAATCATTGTCCTAATAATGTGATATGTGCTTAGACAGGTACATACTGAACGAGGCATTATATTCTCTCTTTGTCCTAATAATGTGATATGTGTTTAGACAGGTACATACTGAATGAGGCATTATATTCAATGATTGTCCTAACAATGTGATATGTGTTTAGACAGGTACATACTGCACGAGGCATTATATTCAATCATTGTCCTAATAATTGTGGTATGTGTTTAGACAGGTACATACTAAACGAGGCATTATATTCAATCATTGTCCTAATAATGTGATATGTGTTTAGACAGGTACTTACTGAACGAGGCATTATATTCACTCTTTGTCCTAATAATGTGATATGTGTTTAGACAGGTACATACTGAACGAGGCATTATATTCAATCATTGTCCTAATAATGTGGTATGTGTTAAGACAGGTACATTCTGAACGATGCATTATATTCAATCATTGTCCTAATAATTGTGGAGTACAGTGGAATAATTGCATCCTTAAATCTGCATGTCACAACTTAGATATCAGCTGTGCAATGAAAAAGGATTTCCCTACAACAGTGGATGTGTGATGATCGAAAGACAGTTCATTGTTGACATAGCTCATAGCTTCCCAGATCTCTAATTACAGGTTCAATGTTACAAGGGGAGTCATACTTGCAAATTATATGATTATATATTTCTTGGTATTTAGTTGTAGTCCATGGTTTTGAGATCCACTGTTTGTTTGGACAGTCCATTTTGTAGGATTCTAGTGTCATCTGCATACTTGATCAGCCATAAACTCTTAATATTAGCTTTGATCTCTGAGAAGTAAATATCAAAGACTACTGGCTCAATGACTAAACCCTGGGGCACTCCACCAGTAAAACATATTTTGGAGGAGGTAGAAACACCTACTCTTATTTCTTGGGTTCTATCTGTGAACCACATTGCTGTCTAACGAGTTGCATAGTGGTTTACATTTACTTAGAGAGGTTCTCTACAAAGTGTGGGATGATGTCAAACATCTTTTTGAGGTTCAGATATGCAGTGTGCACTAATTTGCCTTTATCCATTGCCTCAATTACTTTTTTCAAAGAAGTCAACCAGATTAAATAGTCAAGACATGCCCTTGATGAATCTAAACTGTGTTGGGTCGAGAGTCTGTAGGTTACATGTATCCCTATTTATTAGTTCCATAATGATTCTTTCCATAGCCTTACAGATGAAACTGGCAAGGCAAAGGGGTCTATAATTACCTGGGTTTGTTGAAGGCCCACCTGTGGGTAAGGTTCTTGGGTGTTCTGGGTAATTTTTTTTTTGGGGGGGGGTAGATGCAGGCATTTGTTCTGAAAATGTTGGAGGATACAGAGTGGTGAAGCTAGAGCTGAATTTGTCCTCTAGTAGATTTGCTATGTCCTCTGATTCCTGGTATATTTTATTTACTATTAGTGCAGCACAGTTTTGGGTATTGTTTCTGAGATTTTCACCATAGTTAAATAAGGCTTTGTGATTATCTTTTTTCATGGTGGCTATTTTTATGTCATATCTTGTTTTTTTTGATTTAATTTGATCAGGATCCTGATTCCCTTGTTTAGTTTAGCAAGAACATTTTAGGCTTCTCGAGAGTTAGATTTATTATTGCATGCAATCATGTTTTTTATTATATTATAGAGCAGGTTTATATTAGAGTTCCAACACAGGAGTTTATACTTAAACATGGTGTTGCATTTGTTTCTGAGTGGGACAAATGCACCTATTCAGCCATAAAGTTGGCAGTAAAGGATTCTGCATAGGTAGAGGTATTGTCAAAGTGAATGGTGCATCTGAATTTAGCCAGGTCATCACTCTCTCCTTTAGTAGATTAGTTTTTATGGATTCTCCAAAAACAGAAGTATTGTAGGATGCTTCAGGCTTCAGTCTTATGATGAATGTGACTGACTTGTCCAATATGACCAGGAAAGAGATTGCAATTGGTGGGAGCAGACTAAATGGGATCCAGAAAGTTTGTATTATTGAACCACGGAAATTTACGGGCATAAATGTTTGAGGACATACAAGTCAGTTTATGGAAGGATAAATGACGCACCTTAGGAGAATGGTGCTTTGAGTAGTACATACAGACTCCTGAGGAAGATATAGGGGGGTCCTGTAAGTAGGTATGATGTGAAAAGAGGTTTTGTTTATAGTGAGTTGGACATAGAGGAGGTCTACATCATTATTTTGTTTAACAAGCCTGCAGGTGACGATTGCTTTTTGGGGGATATAAAGACACCGTCACCTTTAGTGCCTTTGTGTAATGTGGTGGGCTTGTACTTGTGATAGGTCTTGCAGAGAAGAGGTGTCCTCACTGTTATTAAACCAGGTCTCTGCAATGATGCATATAATAGTTTTTTTTTCCAGAGAAGGTAGTGCTTAGTATTGCACAGATAATGTTTTGTTATGTAGGAAACTTTAGAAGATAGTGCCTAAAAAGTCACTATTGGAATGAACAAGGTTTTAACAAGTATACAAAGGCCTTTGGGGGGGGGGGGTGCAGGCATTCCCTGGAAAAGCAGTCAGGACTGTCTACAATTGCCCTCAAGACTAATATATACTGTGCACACTTTACCAGAAGTTAAGCCAGTTATTGAAGTCCATTATCTTTTGTTCATATTGTGATATCGTGATGGTAGAATACTGCTCAAGGCTAGGATCATACTTGCCTTACACATATCCCAAGGACTCCATCATGTCTCTCTTCATGTAGTCCAGGGTGGTACTTCCCAAGTCAGTTACACCAACATATCAATTAGTGTGTCATATGTGTACCTGTGGTGCAAGAACTTGAGTGCCTGCATGATGTGGTGAATCCTGGTGCCTGATAGGCAACTGATCATGGCCCTCTCATACCTCTCAACCTTTTTCTACAAGAATTATGGACAAAGCCAATAATAATAATGGGGGGACAAAGGCCCAGAGTCAGGGACACATTTTAAATGCTGCTCTTATATACTTAGAAAGTTACTAGAACAACAGACTTTGCAATTGCATGTATTTTCTGAAGGACATGAAGTCTAAAACTCAAATGTCTGTAATTATTTAGTGATTTAATCCTCAATTACTTGCCAGAAAATCAAGGATTTTATGACTAACAGACTGAAAATTTAAGGCAAACATCTGGACATTCTGCAAAAGTCAGGACAATTAAGAGGTATTAAACCTGTCCTTCTACTACCCGGTGAGTGATGCATTTGGTGTTTTTCTCTATAGATTCATCTGTAACTGGTATATGATGCAATAAGACTCCTGGATGTAGGTTTCATGGGGGTGACGATTGTGTTGTGTGTTTGTCAGGTTGCTGAGGGTATTTGTTTCTTAAATTACATTTAGGATGTTTTTGTGGTTTAGATAAGTTACTTTTAATGGGTGTATGTTCAGCCATCAAATGCAACTTCCATCGAATGGCTGAGCATTGGATCCTATCCATCAAACATTCATTTAGTGAACATTCATTTCATCAATGGAGAAAGTAACTAGTTGGCCACCACTTCCCCATCTGTCCTTTTCCCCACTGTAGTGCAGTCTCAGAGTTGGTATATATAGTTGGGGGAGGGTATGAAATACTGTGATGGGGCACACGAGGAAGTGGTGGCCAACTAGTTACTTTCCTCATCGATGAAATGAATGTTCACTGAATGAACATTGGATGGATAGGGTTCGATGTTCAGCCGGTCAATGGAAGTTTCATTCGATGGCTGAACATAGACCTTATTTTAATTACTTCAGTATATGTACTGTACGTATATATGTTTGGTCTGAGCTGTCTGTGTGTATGTGTGTGTGTGTGTGTGTGTGTGTGTGTGTGTGTGTGTGTGTGTGTGTGTGTGTGTGTGTGTGTGTGTGTGTGTGTGTGTGTTTGGTTTTGTTTGGGGCTATGTGATTCGGATAACCTGTTTGTTATCTGTTTTGGCTACATTTGACAGCCTTGCCTCCATTGATATTATATAACTACATCTCTCACTCACTGTGTCAGTTTAGTTTAGTAATAGGTGGTTGTCAGTAAACATGAGACCATCGATAAATTATCCCAAGAAGCTCATTTTTACCAGGCTGGCTGCAAAGACATTTGGAAAGGGGATATCCATGATTCCAGTTATTTACTAATGTGGGCTGAAGGGAGAATATTGCCTAAGATGCTTGGAGTTGATTTTTTGAAGTGCCATCTGTTGAAATGAGTGATCTAATTTTGGTATAAAAAAACAAACAGTGTTAGTCTAGACATGAAGAGCAAAGCACCACTTTGTGCAAACCAGGAATGAAAAACAATAATCACAGGGTGAGTAGAGACCGTGGAATAGTAGTCAGGGCAAAGAAGTAGAAGACAGTAGGGAATTCATATTGAGAATTTGCTTTGTTGACGTATTTAGGGGTAATGTAGGTATGTAAGCGCCATCTGTTGTTATCTCCTTAAATTAATGATCTAAGTCTGGCCTAAAAAAGTCTTAGGGCCAGATTCAGGAAGGCTTACACAGAGTTCAAGAGTAGTGTAAGCCTCCGTGTAAGCCTCCCGATTCAGGAACAGCCCAAATCTCCGTGTAAGAGACAGCTAACACGTCTCTTACACGGACTGGGCGTGGAAATGCTCAATACCTCATTTGCAGCTTAAAGATATGCAAATGAGGTATTTGAGCGATCCACGAAGCCGAAACCAGTCTGTGTAACGGACATGTTAGCTGCAGAAATGTACTCAGCTGACAACTGAGTACATTTCTGCAAAATTAAAAACGGAGCTATGTCAGCTCCAAATAAAGGGTGCATATGTTTCATTAAGCATGCCAATGGCCAAATATGTGGCCATTGGCATGAAAAACTGTTGCAAAAATAAGTTATATAACTTTTTTTTTTCCACGGCAATTTTTGGGTTTAACTGCAGCGCACACCCGCGCAAACGGGGTGCGCTACCTAAAACTAAAAACCGAAGCTTATAAGCCCACAATTGTGGGATTTATGTATTACATGGAATGTCAATGGAGGGACTTGCAGACCAAAAACAATATGGCCTCCGTTTAGTGGTTGTCAAGTGGGGGAAGCTCCATGTAAGACATGTAACTAAGCATTACTAGGCAATCCTATGTAAATGAGGGTTACAATACTGAATCACACTGCCACATAGGTAATGAGCACTTTCTGAGTAGTGTAAGAGTTAGAGAAGGGGGAGGAACAGAGTAAGAGGTAGGTGACATCACGGGGGGGAAGGATAGTAATAAATGAACCAGATTGGAGGGCAATGTAAGGTAACAGATGACAGACAGACATCAGGGAGGGAGGTGTGTCCCAACAGAACACTAGTAAAGTCAAGAAATTGAGGGTATACGCTATCCCTACACTCAAAGTTTCTTGAAATACGTGTATCTTGGCGTGTGCTTGGCGTGTAAAACAGAGTTCAACATGTGGGAGCGTGCTGCAAACCGTTTACAACGGTTTGCGCGGGCATGCACGTGTGTAAGGCAGTGTGCACGCGTTTTAACATGAATCAGTCAAGCTCACACCGTGTAAGGATGTGTGCGCGCGTGTAACACCGTGTGGGGATGTGTGCGCGCGCTTAAGTGAGTGTGAGCGTGTTTAAGCTGGTGTGCACATTGCTCCTCCTCAGGAAACAGAGAGGAAACAGGAAACAACTAAAATACAGGAAACTGCCAGAAGATACTGCTGGAGTTAATTGGTGGAAACAATTAGAAGCAGGCAATTACACAGGCAGACTAGAAGTCCAACCCAGCACTTAAAACACTGCAAAGAGCAGTGCAGGCTGTTTCTCACAAGAGATACTGCCAGAAACTAAGCTATCAGAATTGAAAACTGAAAAAAGCTGAACTCAGAGCAGAAATGCTAGGGGCTGCCATAGCTATTATAATCAGGCATAGGCGAATTGCTGAGGGTGGTGACAATGCAGATGCTGACAGACAACCCAGAGTGAGGAGAAGGAGAAGAGTATACAGGCCCAGGGTCACCTACCATGGGTTACATGAGCTGGAGACCTTCTGCAGCAGATTGTTAAGCTGTGCAGGCCACATCTCACACACAGAACCAACAGAGGGGAACCCATCCCAGTGGAAACCAAGGTATGTGTTGGCCTAAGAATACTAGCAACAGGTACCTTCCAGAGACCAACTGGTGATATGATGGGGATATCACAGGCATCAGCCTCCAGAGTACTGCACCAGTTCCTGGATGCCATGTCAGCACATGTCAGTGATCATATATATGTCCCTAATGACCGTGAGGTTGTGGCCAGCAATATGCGTCTCTTTTAGCAAATAGCAGGATACCCTGAGGTGCTGGGTGCAATAGACTGCACGCACATACGCATCAAAGCACCAGCCTGTGAGCGGGGTAGAGCCTACATTAACCGCAAGGGATACCCCTCCATAAACTGCCAGGTCGTGTGTGATGCCCAGGGCATAATAATGAATGTGTGTGCTGGCTGCCCTGGGAGCTACCACGATTCCCATATCTGGCATCTGATGCAGCTGTACCAATCATTTGCCAATGGGGACTTCCCACACGGACACCTAGTGGGGGATGCAGGTTATGCACTTGAGCCGTGGCTGATGACACCCATCAGAAATGCACACACACCTGAACAGGAACGCCATAATGAGGCACACGCACAAACACGTAATGTCATAGACCGTGTGTTTGGGCTGCTCAAGTCACGGTTCCGGTGTCTGGACACATCTGGTGGAGCCTTGCAGTACACACCAACTACATGTACCCAAATGATCATGATATGTGCTATGCTACATAATATGATCCTGTGGAAACAGTTGCAGCAGGACCAGCACAGGGCTGGGCCAAACATCCCCCCACCATTGCCAAGGCCACCACAGGCAGGGGGTGACTCGGAGGAGGAACAACCTGACCTTGTCCCAGTAGGCAGAAGGAGGTGTGCCCAGTATGCCCTGGCCTTGGCAAAGAGGCAACGCATAGCACATACACTTGGTCAGTAGGAACACTGGGACTGATACCCACTCTGACTCACTCATACAGTAACAGGGATGCCTAACATGACACAACCTGCTTCCAAACATGTACAGGGAGTGTAGTATGTGCATCCGACAGAGGCGGCCCTGCAGCACCACCTGAGGCATGAATGCCATGTGTTAAGTAATGTAATATCATGTACCATATGCACACCTGAGGACCCCAACTAACATCCACCCTCAACAATCATAAACCACAAAAACACAAACCCACCTCATGGGTAACACAAGGGATAGGAACCTAGATGTAATGCTACCCAATGCCAGAAGTATAAACATCAAGATGCATGCAGTCTAAACACACACAGTATAGACAATGTAGATATCAGTGCTGTAATAGAAAACAGGGTCAAAGCCCACATCAGCACCCTGACACTACCAGGTCACACCTCATACAGTGATGTACATGTGCAAAAACATGGAACAAGATACAAAATGAGGGTGACTAGCAATAAATGGCATGGATAACCACACACCCATGTTTGTACCACAACAAGAAGCAACATGGAATAGCCATGGTCAAAAACCAATGGCTAAAACTGACTACTACTATATAGCTTGCTGCAGACCACTGTCCTAATAGCAGGAACTGCCCCAGGCCTATGTTCATAGGTTCATAGGTTCATACTAGGCTATCTGCCCTTGGGCATTTATAAGCCTAGCCCAGAGTTTTGTGGCTTCTGCCACCCCTTCAATTTGATGGATAATATGCCCATTATTTTGCTGTGCCTCTGTCAAGCAGTGATACTGAGGTTATCCCTGGGGTATACCTGCAATCTCCCATCCATTGGTCAAGATCTCACTTGAACAAAGCCAGTGAGGTGCTCAGCCTCACATGTACCAGGATGTTGTTCCACAGCATAGGGACTCTCTGGGTGATGAATCTGTCCCTCCAGCACATCCTATTAATATCTGTGTTGAGGTTTAAGTCTTCTGCCCTTGTAGTTCTGATGGATGTAGAGGTCTTGAGGTGAAGCATGTTCATTAATTCTGGGTTGGACATAGCCTTGTATGTCAGGCACAGGTCACCTCTGAGCAGACGGTAAGCGACTGAATACAGCTGGAATTCCTTCAGTCGGGCAGCATAAGAAATATGTTTGAGACCCTTTCACCTCCTGTTGAGGAATTTGTGTGCCCATCCAATTGCCGCAGGTGTTGGGTCAGATACATTCTGAATGGGGCATTGTATGCAATCATTGGTCTGATGAGTGATGAGTACAGGGGAACAATGACCTCCCTTGATCTAGATGTGAATGCATGATGAGGTGGCCAATGTAGAAGGTCTTCCAAACTACCCTGGCAATGTGAGTGTCAAACAAAAGGTTACTGTCAACCTGGGTGCCCAGGTCCCTGATAACCTCCTCTGTGCTTAGAGGATTGCCACCTAGATGGGAACTAGTGGTAACCTTGTTCTTCCTGAAGGGTATGGCTATGCATTGTTTAGTGTTTAATGTAGGGCCATGGCTCTGGCACCAGTTATCCGTGTCTATGAGACCCTTCTGAAGGATGTCTGTGTCAGATGGGTTTCCAACTATGCTTCCCAGTTTGCAGTCATCTTCAAACTTTGTCAGCCATAATCCTCCTGTGTTTGCTCGTACTTTTGAAAAGTAGATGCTGAACAAATGTGGGTCCAGGACTGAGCCCTGTGGGACACCACTTGTGACAGCTCTGGAGTGTGACATGGCACCAGCAACTTTGACCCTGTGTGTTCCGTCACTTAGCCAGTTTGCAACCCATGCTGTGATGTATGGGTTCACAATTAAGCTGGTGATGTTTTCAATGATACCTGAGTGGGGTATTGTGTCGAAAGCCTTTGCCAGGTCAAGGTAGGCTGTGTGGACTGCCTTGCCCACGTCAATGGCCTGGGTGACTGTCTTGAAAAAGTCAACCAAGTTTAAAAGGCATGATCTGCCCTTGACAAAGCCAAACTGGATTGGATCCAATGTCTGCAAGTCCCCTATGTCTTCATTTATAATTCCCATTATGATCCTCTCCATAGCTTAGCAGAACAGGCTTGTCAAGCTGATGGGATGGTAGTTTCCGGGGTTGGTGGAGGCACCTCCTTTGTGAAGTGGGTCCACCATTGCCGTATGCCACTCCTTGGGCACATATCCTGAGGTGAGGCTAAGATTAAACAGCTGCCCTAACTGCGGGTGTAATTACTCATTGAGTTCATGGAGCACACAACTGGGGACACCATCTGGTCCCATGGATAAAGTGTTTTCCGCCTTGGATAGAGCAGTTCCCACCCCAGCATTGGAGATGTTTGGGGGGCTACAATCCTCTGGTGTAGATACCCCTCCAGTTGGTGGGGGGGGGGAATCTGCACTGAACCTGTCAGCCAGTATGTTGGCAATGTCTGTAGGTGCAGTGATATCTACATCATTCCGAACTAATTCTGAGCATATCTGGGAGTTCCCTCCCAGGTTTCAAACATAGGTAAAAAGGCCTCATGATTGTCCCTTGAGTCCTGAGTGGGTTTACTCTCAAAACTTGCCTTGGATGATTGCATAGGGGAACCCAGTGTTTTACTCACAATGAGCAGGGGTGTCTTCCCTCCTACGGATTACGCTCTATCTCGTAGTAGCTCCTTCCTTGTGTTGTAGAGCTTGTTTATGGCTAGGGTCCACCAGACTGGATGCTTGCCTGTGGTACAAAGAGTCTTTGTTTTGTTTGGGATTGCCTGATCCATGCAGTCCTGGAGGTGCTGGTAGAAGGCATTTCTAAGTGATACAGTGGCTTGGGTAATGGTGTCCGCTGGCTTGGGGGCCTTGAAAGAGACCACACCAGTCCTTAGAAATGTGAAGTCGGCATTTGAGAAGGTCTTCACTGTTTGTTTTTCTATCTGGGGTGTGGGTGGGATGTGGACTCCCACTGAGAGTAGTCCATGATCTGATCTCACCAATGATGGGTATACTTCTGGTGTTGAACAGTGTGACCCCATGTTCGTGATGATGAGTTCTAGTATGTTGCCTCCACTTGTGGGGATTGGGACCAGTTGTTCCATGGCATTTGAGTGTATGAACTCTTGGAACCTTTGTGTTAGAGTGTTGTGGCTTGATTAGTGATCCCAGTCTATATGTGGATAGTTGGAATCACCCAGTAGGATGGTGTTTGGAGATACATTTATCCCCTTCAGTGTTTGCAGGATAGCTGTGTGAGGTACCTGAGTTTGAGAGGGTGGCATGTAACATGCTACAAACTGCAGAGCAGTCTTGCCTACGGTCACTGGCACCTGGATGGTCTCCAATGCATCGTGTGCTGCCACCAACCATGAGGTGAGGGTGTCCTTGATGAATATGGACACCCACCATCCTTTGTTGGTGTTGTCCGGATTCTGGTGCCGGAACGCATGTTATGAGGTAACACCCGATAGTGCCGGGGTGCTGTCAGAAGCTGTGAACCAGGTTTCAGGCACAGCACAGACATCAATGTGCTACATACTGAGAAGGGCATAGAGTGTGTGCAGCTTGAGGTTGAGACCTCTGGCATTGAGCAGCATTACCCTTAGTGTCTTTCCTTTACTGTGTTCTAGGGTGGTAGGTGTAGAATCTGAATCTTGCATAAAAAAGGCACAATGGGGGTGGCAAGAGCATCATCCAAAATCCGGAAGCCCAGGGGTGACAGGTGCAAGCCGTCCCTTGCAAATCACCGTGGCCTGTCCAGCATGTCATCCCAGGCAGACAAACATTGGACCCCCTTTGAATGACACCATAGTTTAAGCAAAATATTACAGCTGATCATCTTGTCTCTGTTTATGTGGCATCATACTTGGTGAAGGTAGGATACTGCTGAAGGTCAGGGTCACACCTGCCTGGCCTACATAATCAGAGGGATCCTCTATGTCTCTTTCCATGTAGTCCAGGGAGGTACATCTCAGGTCGTTCACACCAGCATGGATAATGACTGGGTCAGACTTGTACTTGCAGTTGAGTGACCTGAGTGCTTGCATTATGTGGTGGATTCCAGTGCCCGATAGGCAGCTTACTGTGACCTCCTCCGTACCGGATCTGGTGAGCGGGACGTCAGTGTGTCTGACTATGGAGTCACCTATGACAAATGTGTCTGGCATTGTGTTTGGCCTTAAGGGCTGTGACTGTTTGGCACACCGACTTTGTGGTCAATTTGTTGCATGTGCTGTGCCCTGTGGAGGCAGTTGTGTGAGTGTCTGCTGTGGTGGCCACTGCTGTTTTGGTAGAATTCTGATCAGAGCCTCTGAGTATGTCTCTGTGTGTCTATGTGTATGATCTTAAGTTGTGATAGTGCCATGTGAGACTAGATTTGTGATGTGTGTGGTTACCTTCACCTTCTCTCTGGTCTTGTTAGTCCTATGTTGAGAGAGCTCAGCCTCCACTTTGGCTATATAGTTGCATCTCTCACATGTATGTGTGTTTTATGGGAGAAGGAGAGGGTTGTCAGTGTACATGAGGTAAGTGTAACATTGCCTCAATATTCCCAGGTTCACCAGCTGTGCAGGAGAGGACACTAGCAACTGATCCCTAGACATGCTAGAAGGAATAGACAAAACAATGTTGGAATACAGGGAGATATCAAGCCCCCCAAACCACATCATAGTGTTTGATTGACAATACCTACACATACACCGGTGTTTCATAGTGTCATAGTCTACTACTAGGCTATCTGCCCTAGTGCATGTATAAGCCTAGCCATAGTGATGTGGCTATTGCCACCCCTTATAGTGGTAATAAGTGTACAGAATAGATCCTGAATATTGTGCCTCTGACTTAGTAGTGACACATTATGACCCCCTTACGTAATTGAATAACATGACTGTGCCTCTGTCTAGTCTGTGCCTCCGTCTCATATGCAGTTGTCCAGATGTCTCCTGAAGAGAGTCAGTGAGGGACTCTGTCAAACATGAACTGGGATACTCTGCTAGAGTGTGAGATGCCTCTGAGTTATGACTCTGTCCCTCCAGCATGTCCTATACATGTATGTACTGAGGTTCAAATCCTCAGCTCTCATGGCTCTGGTGGATTTGGATTGCTTGCAGTGGAGCATGTCCACCAAATCCTGATTGGACATGGTCTTGTATGTCAGGCATAGGTCACCTGTAAGTATGCGGTATGACACTGAACAAAGCTGGATTTCCTCTATTCTGGAAGCATATGACATGTGTTGAAGAACCCTGATCTTCATGGTAGGTACTTTTGGGGTGTCTCCAGCTGTTGCAATTGCTGGGTGAGGTACATACCATATGGGGCTTTGTATTCAATCATGGGCCTGATAAGGGAGAAGGATAGTGGAACAATGACCTCCTATGATCTTGATGGAAAACCCTCCATGATAAGGTGGGCAAGATAGAAAGTCTTCCTAACCACTTTGGCAACAGGGTGTCAAAAGATGTCACTATCTACATGTGTCCCCAGGTGTCTGATTTGTTGTCTGTGCTCAGTGGGTTGCTGTCTATGTATTGATCTGTGGGTACTTTGTTCCTCCCAAAGGGGATGAATACACATCAGTTGCATTCAGTTTCAGGCCATTCGTCTGGCACCAGCTATCCGCCTTTGTGACGGCATTCTGTAGTATGTGTGTGCCGGCTGATGTATTCACTATGGTGCCTAGGTTGCAGTCATCTGCAAACTTTGTCATCCAAAGTCCTCCCATGTTGGCCTGTACTTCTGGGAAGTACATGACAAACAATGGGGGCCAAGGACTGAGCCCTGTGTGACACCACCTGTGACCAGCCTGGAGTCTAACATAGTGCCAGCAGCTCTAACCCTGTGGGTCCCATCCTTAAGCCAGTTTGCAACCCATCTTGTGACATATGGGTTTACATTTCAGTTGTTAGGGTTTTCCACAATACCTGAGTGGGGTATTGTGTTGAAAGTGTTTGCAAGGCCAAGGTAGGCTGTATGGACTGCCTTTCCCCAACAATGGCCTAAGTGACCATTTTGAAGATGTCAACCCAGTACAAAAGGCATGATCTGCCCTTGACCATGCCAAAATGGAATGGGTACAATGTCTGCATGTCCCCTATATCTTTGTTTATGAGCTCAATTATGATCCTCTCCATAGATTTGCAGACTACACTTGTTAAGCTTATGGGGCAGTAATTACCAGGGTCTGTAGAGGCACCGCCTTTGTGCAGATGTGCACAACTGGACCCTAACCAGGCTGTTGTGCACACTATGGAAATGTAAAGTGGTGATAGGACTAAAGCCCAGGATACTGACCACCACAGTGAAAGTACTGAAACACTACACTATACAGTGCTATAGTGTTAGGTCAGTATGAACGGATGTTGACAATTGTGTGCAAAGTATCCCATGCAAAACCTGCAGGCACAGTATACTCCCTGTTTTGTTCACACAAAAAGCATTTGGACAGTAACTACACAACATGGCACAGAACACACAACCATAAACTGGAGGTATTTGTTGAAGGTCACACTCATCCACAAATGTGATGGGCTGCAGAGTTCAACATATGTAAAGCCCACACTGGGCATGCTCACACACTTAGATAAATGAGACATCTTTCACACAACATGCCATTGGAAGGCTGAACTGGGCATGCTCACACACTTGGTCCAAATGTTACTCCTAGCAACTGTGAAAACACACCAGAGGATGCTCATTCCTCTTTCTAGACACTGATCATGTAAGCACCCTATAAGTATATCGGAGAAAAGGAATCTCTCAGTGATCCGAATAGTGCGCTCCGCTAATGCGTCTGTCTCTAGTGTCATAACATAGTTAGGTAGGGGTTTGAATCCAGCAGGTAGCAAGTGTGTGTGAAGGGGGGTAAGTGTGTATGAAAGAAACATCCCTTTTGGCAACTGGGAAAACACACCACAGGATGATCATTCCACTTTCTAAACTCTGATGATGTCAGCACCCTATAAGTATATCAGGGGAAAGGAAATCTCCCAGTAATGCGAAAAGCGCGCTTCGCTAATGCGTCCGTCTCTAGTGTCATAACATAGTTAGGTAGGGGTTTGAATCCAGCAGATAGCAAGTGTGTGTGAAGGGGGGTAAGTGTGTGTATGAAAGAAACATCCCTTTTGGCAAGTGTGTGTGAAGGGGGGTAAGTGTGTGTATGAAAGAAACATCCCTTTTGGCAACTGGGAAAACACACCACAGGATGATCATTCCACTTTCTAAACTCTGATGATGTCAGCACCCTACAAGTATATCAGGGGAAAGAAAATCTCCCAGTAATGCGAATAGCGCGCTGTGCTAATGCATCCATCTCTAGTGTCATAACATAGTTAGGTAGGGGTTTGAATCCAGCAGGTGGCAAGCGTGTGTGAAGGGGGGGTAAGTGTGTGTATAAGTTGTATGAAAGAAACATCCCTTTTGGCAACTGGGAAAACACACCACAGGATAATCATTCCACTTTCTAAACTCTGATGATGTCAGCACCCTATAAGTATATCAGGGGAAAAGAAATCTCCCAGTAATGCGAATAGCGTGCTGCACTAATGCATCCGTCTTTAGTGTCATAACATAGTTAGGTAGGAGTTTGAATCCCGCAGGTGGTATGTGTGTAAGTGTGTATGAAAGAAACATCCCTTTTGGCAACTGGGAAAACACACCACAGGATGATCATTCCACTTTCTAAACTCTGATGATGTCAGCACCCTATAAGTATATCAGGGGAAAGGAAATCTCCCAGTAATGTGAATAATGTGCTGTGTTAATGCGTCCATCTCTAGTGTCATAACATAGTTAGGTAGGGGTTTGAATCTGGCAAGTGTGTGCAAAGGGGGGGGTAAGTGTGTATGATTGATATATCCCTTTTGGCAACTGGGAAAACACACTACAGGATGCACATACCCCTTTCTAATCGATATCACAATTATGTATGGCTTTTGATTACAGACATGCCACGTGTGTTTTGCACACACAGAATGCCCATGTGTGTGGGTTGTCACTCACAATAATGCATGACATTGATTAAACCAGTTATGGCAATGCACACATGATGTATGTGTGTGCCAAATACACATATGTACCTGTGACCTTCAATAGTTACCATGTGTGATGCCTGCCACATGTGAATACATGGTATTTGCACAGGGCAACATTATGACCGTGGTCTTCTGTGCAGGTGCTGCATGTGGGATGTGTATATACAGTGTGAGATGTAGATGCTATCAGCCTAGTAGTGAGGGATGCACACCTGGTCTGGGGCATATAGTCTACATGTTGTTGATGTACAGGAGCTGCATGTTTTCACCTGTTGTGGGAGTGGTAAGACAGTATTCCATAGCAATGCAGTGACTGCATGCTAAGAACCATTCAGCTAGGGTGTTGTAGCTACACTAATTCATTAGCATTCAGTAATTTGTCAGAATCCCTGGTGAGGGTCTGATGCCAACCAAGGTCAGGGGTCTACCAGCCTGTGTCACTTGCTCAGTGATCCCTTCCATGTTCCCTATCATGTATCCCAGTGAGGGACATCCCACATCAGCTGTGGTCGCATGGACAATGACTGAGTCATATGTGTCCATGCATCTGACTGACTTGTATGTTTGTGTTATGTGGTGAACCATAGTGCCCCATGAGCATATCACTGTGACCTACACCTTTTCCAGCCTGGTGAGCATTGTCTCACTGTACTGGACAATAAAGTACCTAACACAACCGCGCAGTAGTGTTGTATAGCTGTACAGACTGTGCTTGTTTGACACACAGGATTTGTGTGCTATGTGTTATCGCGTGCTGTGTGCAGGCCTAATGTATGCCTGTGTGCCAGCTGCAGAGATGTCTGCCAGTCATGCAGGATGCTATCCTTAGGCTTCACAACTGACCTGTTGTGTTTCCATGCTTGTATTGCTGTCCGTGTAGGTCCACATCAGATTGGTATTGCTGTCACTGTAGTATTTCATGCCACCAGACAGGTTATGCCAGTACTGGGTTCAGAGTGCTTAGTCCACAGTTTGGCCATGTGTTTCCATCTCATACATGTGATGTACATCCATGGGTAGGGGATAGGGTTGACTATGTACATGTGGCAGCTGTGACATTACTACATGACACACATATGCCACAACTGTACCATAGAGGTGACTGACAACTGACCTTTGCACATGCTACCATAGTATTGAGATTACATTGGTGATTAACAGCACATAGGGCCAATGGTGAAAAAGATACATAGGTCCATAGGTTCATACAGGGATGTCTGCCCAGGGCATGTATCCACCTAGCCAGAATGTGTGTGCCTTTCAACATGCATTGTGAATCTGTCTTGCTATGCCCTTTTCCAAGGTTAGTATACTGTGCCTCTGTCTCACAGTGACACATAAGTGATACCCAGGGTAACCCTACAATGTCACATCCAGTCATTAATATCACTCTTGAAGATAGTCACTGAGTCAGTCTGCCTAACCTCTACTGGGATAATATTCAGGAATGAAGGGAGGCTCTGAGTTGTGAATGTGCCCCTCCAGCATGTCCTATGTATATCACTCCTGAGGTTCAAGTATTTCCAGCATGTATCCTGGTGGGATCTGGATATTCTGAGATGCAGCATGGCCATTAAGTGAGGGTATGACCTGGCCTTCTATCTCAGGCACAGATTGCCTATGAAGAGGCAGTATGTCACTGAGTAGAGCTGTTGTTACTTTAACCAGTCAGTATGTGGCATCTGTTTGAGCCCTTTGATCCCCTTGTCGAGGTACATATGTGGTATCTCCAGTTGCTGCAGGTGTCTGGTAAGGTGCATGCCGACAGTTTCAATATAGTCAATTATGGGCATGATGAGGGATGAGTAAAGGAGCACAATGTCCTCCCCTGATCTACATGTGGATCCCATGATGATGTGGCCCATATAACATGCTTACCTAACCACTTTGTCCATGTTGTTGTCAAATGGTAGAATGCTATCAACCTGTGTACCCCAGGGTCCATAATTCCTTCATCTGCACTTAATGGATTAACACATATGTGGTACGTTGTGGTCACTTTGTGTTTGACAAAGGGGATGACTATACGCTTTCTGTCATTCACGTTGAGGCCATGGCTGTGGCACAAGTCGTGTGTTTGCAAGAGTCCCTTTTGGAGGATGCGTGTGTTAGCTGGTGAGTTCATTATGGTGTCCGGTTTGCAGTCACCTGCGACTTGATGAGCCACAGTACTTCCATGTTGGCCTGTACCTATGATAAATATATAATGAACATGACAGCTCCCAGGGCTGTGCCTTGTGGGACACCACTTGCACCAGGTTGGAGGCTGACATGGCTCCAGCAATTCTACCATGTGTGTTCTGCCCTTGAGCCACTGTGCAATACCCATAGTGACATAGGGGTTAATATGTATACTGGTGAGCTTCCCTAGAATGCACAAGTGGGGTATTGTATCCAAGGCTTATGCAAGGTCCAGGTAGGCTGTGTAGACCTCCTTCCCCTTGACAGTGGCCTTGGTGACTGTTTCAAAGAAATCAAACAGGTTTGAGAGGCAGGATTTGCCATTGACAAAGCCAAACTGTGTATGGTGACATGTCTGTAGGTCCACAATATCTAGATATGTGAGGTTCATGATGATCCTTGCCATAGCTTTGCAGACAACGCTAGTCAGACATATGGGGCGAGTAGTGTCCAGGATCCGTGAAGGCACCACCTGAATGTTGAGGGACCACTGTTGCTGTATGCCACTCTCTGGCCACATATCGTGTATTAAGGCTGGGATTGAACAGTGGTGTTATGTCTGGGTGTAGCTCTTCTTGTGGTTCATGTAGGACACAGCCTGGGACACTGTCTGGTCCCATTGATGCAGTGTTTATTGCTTTGGGAAGGGCATCTCTTACCTGAGCATCTGTGATGTCAGGGGGGGCAGCACTGTGCCGTGAGACATATTTGCCCTTTTGGTGTGGTGGGGGGAGAAGGCAGCATTGAACCTGTCCACTAGGATGATAGCAATGTCTGTGTGTTTTGTATTTTGTGTGACATCTTGGATTACCTCTGAGCATATCTGGGTAGTACCACCCAGGTTACTAACATAACTACAGGCAGCCTTGTGATTATCCTCAGTGGCTTGTGGAATCCTCTCTCAAAGATGGCCTTAGACAATCATATGGGTGCCTGAAGTTGTCTTCCAATACTCATCAGTGGTGCCTTCACATTTTGGGAGGTTGTTGTATCATGTAGTGGCGTCATCCTTCTATTGTATAGTGTGTTTATGGCTGGTGTCTGGCACCCAGGACATCTGCCTTTGGAGAATTGGGTCATGCTTTCATATGTGGCTTCATGATCCATGCATTCCTGAATGTGTCCATAGAATGTCTTTATACAGGTATCTGCAGTCTGGTCCATATTTTCAACAAGCCTTGGGCCTTTGAAGGTTTCCACATCATTTATGAGGGGTGTGAACTTGCTTGACATGAGCTGTTGACAGACGTGCCGCCCTCCAGACAGAGCAAGGTGAGGGTCACAGTTAGCTACCTGTCGGGTGATAGAATGTGCCACATAACACAGGCACACAGGTCACTCCACAGCAAGTACAGCTATGAGGCAGACATTGTCCATGCTGGTGCAAACAACCTGAGACGTACCACCCTGGACCACATGGAAAGAGACACAGAGGAGCTCTTACAGCACCCTCTCAAACTCAGGACTCCCACACAGCCTTCATGCTGACACAGGAGAGTTTAGATTACTCTGCAAACACCATCATACTGGGTGGCGTCAGCTACCCAAACATAGACTGTGAACATTACACAAGCCACAATACCCAAGCTCTAGGGTTCCCATAGATCAGACATTCTTTGGCTATGGAACAGGTAACCAACCTTCCCACAAGAGGGGCAGATATACTAGACCTGATCATCACAAACATGAGTACAAACTGCTCACCACTGGGAGTATATCCCTCATTGTTGCAATCAAACCATATACTAATCACACTGGAGTACTGGATCCCCCACATATGCAAACCTCAAACACATTGATGTGTGTGTGGGAAATGTCCCTATTAGCAACTGTGACAGTACAGTACAGGATGCAGATCCCCTTTTGAAACACTGATGATGTCAGGACTGTATAACTATATTACCTGTAGTAAAGTCCTCCAGTAATTTGCGTAGTGCGCTCTGCTAATGCGTCTTTCTCCAGTGTCATAACATAGTTAGGTAGGGGTTTGAATCCTGCAAAGGGAATGTATGTGTGTTAGTATGAGTGGGGTTTATGTGTGTGCACAATGCTGGGAGGGTTAACTGCCTTTTGCCAGCTGGGAGAACACACTACAGGGTGCACATCCCTCCTCCTACACACAGATGATGTCAGCACCCTCTAAGTACAGCATTAGTAAGAATTTCTCCAACTACTGCAAATAGCACACTCTGCTAATGTGTCTGTTTCTACTGTCATAACACAGTTAAGTATGGGTTTGAATCTTGCAAATCGAAAGTATGTGTTTTACTGTTGGTGGGGTTAGTGTGTGTGCACAATGATGGGGTGGGATGTGGCTTTTGCCACATGGGGCTATGCACTGCAGGGTGGTCATTACCCTTAACAAGCAGTGATGTTGATAGCACCCTATACAAACAAAACTACAAAAGAGAAGGTGGTGGTACCAATAACACATGTAAGGTTACACTTCTTCAAGTAATGTCCACAAAACGGCGTAGGATAATCAAACAATTCTTTTATTCTATACAGACAACATGACAACAGACAACTGCCAGTACTCAGTATAGTGTTACATGCTACTGTAACACGCACATGTACCCGAATATACCTAGATAGTGTTCTGAAGCATGAATGTGGCAAGTGTGTGGATGTGGGATGTGTCTGTGTGTGCATTTCCGTATGGGAAACATGTTTGATGTGGCAATCAGGGTACTACAGTACCTGATGCACATTACATCTTTCAACTGATGAGGTTGCCTGCACCCTGTGAGTACAGGTAGAGAAGGGGATGCCAGTAGTAAACAACATAGTGCACTTCTCAAATGTGTACCTGTCATGTATCAACAGCTACTCATGTAGGGTGATAAATAATGGGAATGGCAGGTGAGCGTGTGTATGTGTGTGGGTAGCAGGTTGTGTATAAATGCATGTGTGACAGAACAGATACATATAGCTGAATCTACATAACAGCACAAGATGTGCATTGCCATAGTCAATGTTAGCATGTGATGGTGTGCAGCTGGTACACATTGGTAAGTAGTATGGGTGCAGATAACAATTGAGGACATTCATACAGTTACTGCAGCAGGACTGCTGGGATATACACACAATTATACTGGAACAGTGAACAGTTACCAACATGTTACTACTTATACACATCTATGTAGTCACCCTGTGCATCAGCAACGTGTTTACCTTTACCTGCACCGATGTTGTAGTATGCAGGAGGTGGCACAGTGTCATCATATGCACAGGGTGTGGGTTAGGTATGCCCAAGCCAGCCACTGGTAACACCAATTGACATGTGTGTGTATGTGTGTTTGTGAGGGGCAGCAGTACAGGGTGGACGGTGTTGGTGCAGTGTGTGTGTGTATGTGTTTGCCCTAGGTGTTAGGTTTCTGCATGTGTGTAAGCACGCACACAGTCCCACATAATGGCTGCCATGTACAGGGTTTTGTGGACAGCCACAGACTGCACCTGTCAGGTCATCCAGATCAGTGTCTGTGGGCACGGACACGGTACCTGCGCCTGGCAGGGGTGCTACGGGCCGTATCCGGTACTAACCCAGACTGGGTACTGTCATCGGAAGCAGGGGTGTGTTGACTGGACACAGTTCCCTGTTGGGACTGTCCAGAGCCACGTGCATGTGGTTTCCTGAGGTGTCTTGATGACAGCACAGACCCAGCATTGCTGGGGCTGGTGCTGGCACTTGAGGTGCGCGAGTGGGCCTGTTGTCTGCGGCCACTGCCAGCTGGTGCTGTTGCTGGCATACGGCCACGCGTCGGCCGCAAATGCACACCATCGCCCTGGCCCATGGACATCTGGTTGTGGAGCAGCTGTTCTATGCCCCCACAACGTCTGTCAACGACATCTGTGAAGTTACGAATAGCATTCGCAACGTCACGCATGCCGTCTGTCATGGCTGTGCGACATGCTCTCAGCTCCCTCAGACCCTGTCTGGTGTACCTTTCCATACGTGCCTGTGCCTGCATGACAGTTCGAAACATAGTGGAGGTTGACATACCTCCTTGGGCACGTCGGCCAGAGGCAGTACGGCCACGGATGCCCCACGAGAACCCATGGGCGACTGTCTGCGTGGTACCATTGGAGGCCCCTGCTCATGGCTGCCTTGTGGGGATGCATGTACCACAGGTACCACATTACCCTGATCTATGCCCACTGCAGACTGTCCATCACCTAGGGACAATGGTGACAAAGGATGTAACGGCAGGATGACTGTGCGCATTGACGGGGTTGAAAGCTGTGTACTGTCAATTGGCTGACCAATGGTGGACCCAGACACACCTTCCTGCACCATTACAGACATTTCATCATCATCAGTACCTGGGGCACAAGATTCAGGTTCCCTGCTGCAGGTCACCAGAGCAGCACCAGAACCTACGGGAGGAAAACATGGAACACAGATTACAGTCTCAATACATATTTGACAGAGATGCACTTCAATACTAATGCACACATTCAGAAATGGACACATGCACTCATGGACACTAACACACATGCACACTTGGGCACAGGCACACTTGCACACATGCACACCCCACAGTAAACACACACATCAGTACCGTGTTACACTACTCAATTTACTACAACTGTGTATTACAGGTATTGTGAACACAGTCACCAGCATGTCTACTACAGAGTTACACTACTCTTCCTAGTTTTATAAATTGTTTTACAGATAATGTTAAAAGACTCACCAGCATGTATGGCCTGCCTCATTGCTAGATGGGAGGGACCTGGAAGTGTGAAGAGAGTAATGTCAGTGGGCACATGTGTGCCATTTGTTTTGCACATGATACAGTACAGTAGTACACTAGTTCCCTAATACACATCAGCTGCACATAATGTCTGTATATATATCATGATGACAGATACATACCACATGCACACCTTATGCGTGCATGAAGTAACAGTGTACAGAACAGTCATATGTACATACCAGGAGTTAACTCTAATCTCACCCTTACCTCTCTTCAAACGACAACTCAAACTGTACTTTCAAAACCACTGGCTTTGTTCTTCTTGGAGTCCAGGCTAACGTCCCTCTCCCTACCCTCTCTTTACCTTTAACTCCTCATTGTGCATAGAAACTAGCTTCTACCCTGTTTCTTTCACCTTGATGTCCTTCTATGCTCTGACCTACTTCTCCCATCCCTCCCACCTCCTCTTGACTGTCTTCCTTCTTTTCCTCACTTCCCTTCTTGACTCCTGCCTCTTCCATATCATTGTATCTTTCATACTCCTTCTACTTCTCTACCCTTCTGAGCCCTAACTATTATGTATATGGCTTTTGCCTTATTGCATAACCGTTATGGTTTAGGTAGGATTGCTTTAAAACCAACGGTACATTGTGTATGACTCTAAACTGTTTGAGTTCCTTACATGTATGTTGATTTAATTAACAGGCTGGTGTACAATTCTATTATGTTGGCTGTCTGTATTAACAACTTGTCTGTCTGCCTTTATTACGTTATGTGTGGAGCTTTTCTCCACAGGCCTCTACTGAAAATGGACATATATCCAGCTAGACTATCTGGGTCAACAAATGTAAAAGTAATAACAATAAATGAATATGGCATCTTACCTGCACGCTCGGTGTCTTGCTGCTGTGTGGATCCAACCTCCATCATGATGCATGAGTGTTGCTGTTGTTGTTCTGGGGCTGGATCCACAACACTTAGCAGTAGCCCCTCCTGTCTGGTGAGGGGGGATGTGTGGCCACCCCCCCACCTGTGGCAACCTGTTGCCTGCGGATATCTGCAGCACGCTGGCAGACATTTCTAATCAAATCACTGCAGTGATGTCTCACCTGCTCATATGTCCTATCATGCATGCCAACATCATTTATCCTGCTAACGAGGTTTTGCCACAGTGCAGACCTCTCCTGCTGATTCTGGGTGGTGCGTGAGAACAGGATGGCATAGTCACACACCAGGCTCTGGTGAATCACATCATCCTCTGCAGCAGAATATGATGGGTTCCTTTTGGAGCCATGTCAACCTGGAAAGGTACACAAACAGGTTATCAGCATAGTATCTCAACAATACATGGTACACATTCTATACAGGGAGTATTAACTTCTACTTATTACTGCTTGGTTAAAACTTGATTACAGTGTAGCTATCATTCTATGTCATTTGTACTAAGCACTTGGCCTTCAGACCAGTTGTTTTACATTAGGGAGGTTGGTGGCAAGCACTGTGGTGGCAGGACACATATCTTTCATCCATTGAAGTTGGGAACTGCTGATTGAGGGCCCAGTGTACAAGTGTATTAGTTCTGGTATGGGCAGTTGGCCTTCAGGCCAGTTATTTAACATTAACAAGGTTTGTGGTCTGCACTCGTGTGTGACAATAGGCTGTACTCTGCCATTCATAGCTGGGGACATCTGGTTTCAGGTTTATAGTGCCTGCATATCTGAGCTGTATCTTACTGACATTGCTACACCTTGTTTGCTGTAGCAACCACTACATCCAGGCCTCCTGGATCTACCTTTGTTTATATGCTTGTTATTTGTTAGCTTGTTATTTCACTGGTATGCTACTTCCACATAGTACACAGCTTGTCAACACGTCTGTGACTCACTACTGATATCTGCATTGCTTACTGTACGTATTTCCATGTTACACATGACAGCAAGTGACTGCTTCTCATTGTTGCATTTACTTAATTGTGACATTGCACTTAGGTTACCTGGCACTTGCTCACTGACGCTTTTATATCAGTCAGCAGTTGTAGGTAATGTCAGTACACCCTCACTCCCCACTGGACCTTGTTTTCAATCATTAATTATTACAGAATTCACAATAGTATTCTAGCATGTCCAGAGGTCAGTTGTCAGTTCCCTCCCCAGTCCAGCTGGTGAGTGTGGTACTCCAGAGACAATGTTAGAACAGATGCATGTACACAGACAACCCTCCTCCTAACAACAAATTCAAACTCATGTGAGTGATGCAACCATATACCAAACTGGAGGCTAGGCTCTGTCTACTCAATACCACCATAACCAGTCAGGTGGCGAAGGAGACCACTCACTACACTTCCAGTCTCACATAGACCTACCACAACAGCGGACCTAACACATGATCACACATGAACATACTTGTAGGCTCGGACCACAGCTCTGCCTATGCAGCAGAGACCTCCTAAGCAGACATCCAGGCAACCACTACCACGGAAACGAACATGTGCAACACATATCACACAAAGCCAATGTGCTGAACACTCACAGCCATTAACAGTAAACAACACACCTGATACACCTGTACTAGGTGCCTCTATCATCAGGCACACTAACATCACATTCACCAGGCTTAACGAGGTGAGGGTCACGGTGTGCAGCCTGTCGGGCACTATGACCTGCCACATAACGCAAACACTGAGGTAACCCCAAGGCAAGTACAAGTATGACTCAGTCAATGTCCATGCTGGTGTGAATGGCCTGACACATTCCTCCCTGGACTACATGACATGAGACAGTACAGAGCTCTCTGAGCACGTAGCCCAAGACAGTTTGACCCTGACCTTGAGTAGCATCCTACCCTCACCTAGAACGATGCCACAATATCAAGGCACGATGATCCCTTCCAACAATTGACTGACATACTGGTGTCATTCACAGGTGTGCCAATGCCTGCCATCTTGGGGTGGTATGCTTTGCTAGGGACAGCTTGCACCTGTCACCCCTGTCCTATTGGAATTTGGCGGAGCCTCTTGCTACACCCATAGTGCCTGTATTAGGCAAGGCTCATAAGGCAAACCCACATCCATTTGTATCACAAAGGATGAGGAAGTAAGAGTGATGCTACTCAACACCGGAAGTCTAGACCTAAGGATGCACGCACTCAAAACCCTACTTAACATTCTGGACATCGATATCTGTGCAGTAACATGAACCTGTTTCAGGTTTCACAGGAGCACACCAGTACTACCAAGTTATAGCTGTTACCATTCTTGTCGGCCCCAACACTTGAGCAAGGGAGGGGGAGTATCAGTATTCAATGCAGATTCCCACGCCTCCACATTGGTAGCACAGTACAACATAGGTGTTAGGCCATTGAGTACAGAAGACGTAGTTGGGGACCTGGGGAAGAAACATGGTAGCGGTCTGTCATTTGTCAAGCACATGGCCAACGTGGATTGAAAGACATGTTATATAGCCCAGCTAATCATGCGGGATTCACATGTATGGCAGGGGAGGTCATTGTGCCTCTTTACTCATCCATCATCAGGCCTATAATTGCGTACAATGCACCTTTTGGGATGTACCTAACCAGACACCTACAGCAACTGGTACAGGACAACAGTACCTCATCAAGGGGATGCAATGGCTCACACAGATGTCATATGCTGCCCAGGTAAAGTAAATCCAGCTGGACTCAGTGGCATACTGCCTGTTCAGAGGCAATTTGTGCGTGCCATATACAGCCATGTCCTACCCAGCAGTAATGAACATGCTGCACCTCAGGCAATCAGTGTCCCATACAGCCACATGCTCAGGAGAGCTGGACCTCAGCACTGACATGCATGGACATGCTGGAGGGGCATATTCCTAACCGAGAGGCTCCCTTCACTCTGTAATGAGCTCACACTACTGGTTAGGCAGAGTCCCTCATTGACTCTCTTCCATAGGAATCTGGATGAGTGGATGGAGATCATAGTTGTACCCCAGGTATCACTTCTATGTCACTGTTAGACAGAGGCACAGTATACTAACGTCGGACAAGGGCATAGCAGCATAACTTGTAATTGGGTGGCGAAAGACAAACACATTCTACTAGGCTTACCAATGCCTGAAGGGCAAATAGCCTAGTATGAACCTATGAACATGTGTGTACTGCTATAGTACTTCTGCCATATGTTGCATGTGTGTGTGTTGTGGGGGATGCACAGGTAATGGCCGGATACTTCTGCACAGGCAACACGTCTGACACATTCTGGGTGTTCATGCCTACATACTGGATGTGTGTTGCCATCCAACCCTGTGATGTGGACACACATTACTCAGCCTGGATATACATATCCGAACAACACCACAAGCACAGTACACTACCTTGCTATGTATGCATGTAATTACACAGTTATTCACTAGTTATGACAGTGATGCTATCCATGCAGCCCATTGGGCCAGTGGAAGCCACAACACACACCGCCAGCACCTTTGCATATGCTTACCAGAGACATCCCACATACTGCATGTACTGTGCACACACATATCTAACCCAGAACAACTGCACACCACTTATTAATCCTGTCCAGTGGACTACAGATACAGGCATATTGTATAACAATAGTAGGAGGCTACTGCAGCACAGGGCAGATTCACATGATGGCAAGGCATCTGTGGTCAGCAGTGTTAAGATGCTTCACATTCACCAAATGCACAGATATTGGCAACATTGTTGCAGACAGTTTAGGTGCAGGTACCCCCCCCCATTCTCCTACACATGTGGTATTAGTTATCCCAGATGACTGTAACCTCCCTATCCTCTCACATTTCCAGGTGAGAGCCACCCTCATCATTGCAGAACACATATCATCACTGTTATGAAATGGTATCCCTGGATGTGTGCTACATTCACCCCTGGAGGACATAGCACCACATGACAGACTGATATTAATCCCTGGCCATACTACAGGATATGTACCTGAACAGTACCATACATACACAGTGGTCCCACACCAATGAGGAGGAACCTCTACTGACCTTGGGAACTACTGCATCATATGCACAACTGGCCTTGTGTTCTAAGCTATGGAAGTGTTAAGTATGGGCAACATGTACAGCAATATTACATATGTTTATATTTCAGGACTATGTACATACAACCTATCTCATGGACATACCTATAGATAGTGAACTATGATACATTTGGAGGTGTCACAGTATACACAGGATTAACCTGCTACTTTGCATTACTTGTGTTTGTGGCAGCTGTTGCTGTGCCAGTGGTGCTGCTTGCTGCTTGCTCCTTGCTGCTTGCTGCTTGCTGCTTGCTGTTTGCTGCTGCTGCTGCTTTTGCTGCTGGCTGTCCTTATATTTGTTTTATTTCTCTCTCTCTCTCTCTCTTTCTCTGTAGGTTTTGTGCAATGAATGTATTGCATGAGTGTAGTGTGGGTACTCAATGCTTTTGTAGGTATCTGCATAGGTCCATGTGATGGCCTCTGCACCTATTGTAAGGCAGCATTTGCTAATTGCATGCAGCCAGGTGTGTACTGATTGCATGTCTCACTGTGATTTCAGGACACTGCTATAAAAGGGTATGTGAGATAGGCATTGCCCTTTCAGATTGTAGGGCGTGGACCATGCTGGTATGCTGTTGACAGTGTTCTGTGAGTGTGAAGGTTAGTACATCTCCCATGCTTCATGCTGTGTTGTAGATTCAGGTTGCTGCATTTCTCTTGCCTGTTCCCTGTAGTGAGTGTGTATGCATACTGACACCTACAACTATACGTCATATGTATTGCTATATAAATATATATATATATCTGTGTACATATACATACTTTCATATATGTACATTAGCTGACATTATTGGGTACAAGCTAACAATTAGCAGGGCTGTTTCTGTTAACACTACACTAGTATGGGAATCCAGTAATTGGGACTATAAAAGTCTGCCTGACATGCTTTGTGTAGTAGACATACTATATTGCCTTTATCTTCATTCCTACTATTACATGTTCCACTTATTTAGCACTATATTCCTGTATGAGAGTCATGGCTTAGTGGTAGGTCATACAGACTAGTGTTACAATGGTCTTGTGGTAGGGCCTACTAGTATGCTTATATTCTGCTTTTGACTTGAGTATAGGGCCTATCAATCAAAGTGCTGGAGGCACCTTTAAGCAGTTAAAGGGTTAGTAGGTCTCACAGGAGCCAGGCTGTGTTGCAGATTCTGGTTGCTGCATTTATCTTCACTGTTTCCTGTAGTGAGTGTGTATGGATACTGACACCTACAACTATATTTCATATGTATTAATATATATTTATATATATGTATGTGTAGATATACATACCTTCATATATGTACATTACCTTACTTTATTATGTACAAGCTAACAAGTAGCAGGGCTGTTTCTGTTAACACTGAACTAGTATGGGAATCCAGTAATTTGGCCAATAAAACTCTACCTGACATGCTTTGGATAGTACACCTCCTATATTGCCTTTATATTGATTCCTACTATTACATGTTATATTTATTCTAGCAGTGTGTTCTTGTAAGGTAGTCATGGCTTAGTGGTAGGTCATTCAGACTAATGTTATGAAGAGACTGGCAGTGGGAATTTATTTTTCTTTCCAAACTTTCAAAATGAGTACAGGACCTGTCAATCAAAGTGTTGAGGCCACCTTTAAATAGTTAGAAGGGTAAGTAGGTCACACAGGGGTCAGGCTGTGTTGCAGATTCAGGCTGCTGCATTTATGTTCACTGTTTCCTGTAGTGAGTGTGTATGGATACTGACACCTACAACTATATTTCATATGTATTTATATATATTTATATATATGTATGTGTAGATATACGTACCTTCATATATGTACATTACCTTACAGTATTATGTACAAGTTAACAAGTAGCAGGGCTGTATCTGTTAGCACAGAACTAGTATGGGAATCCAGTAATTTGGCCATTAAAACTCTACCTGACATGCTTTGGATAGTACATCTCCTATATTGCCTTTATACTGATTCCTACTATTACAAGTTATATTTATTTTAGCACTGTGCTCTTGTAAGGCAGGCATGGCTTAGTGGTAGGTCATACAGACTAATGTTACCAAGGTCCTGGGTTCGAGACTGACAAGTGGGAATTTATTTTTCTTTGCAAACTTTCAAACTGAGTACAGGACCTGTCAATCAAAGTGCCATAAAGGCACTTTTAAGCACTTAAAACCAGGTCTGCTGCTTATGCTGAGCTCACGACAAGACAGGTGGTGAGCTCCGCTAACACAAGACACCAGCTATTTTCTTTGAAATAAAAGAAAAAGGGGTGACAGGACAGTGGTGAAAAAGGGGTCACAAAGAGGGTAAGACAGTAGGGAAACAAGCGTGGGATTTGCAGGAGGGATGTAGGTAAGGCCCATAGATGCCCATGTCTTTGGCAGCAACAGCTGTGCATTTCCATGTATTTTGGTGAGACATTGGAAACCTTTCACCCCTGAGAGAGGTGTCAGGACAACATTAATATTTGTTGTAGAGCCAATTGTAATTAACTGTTTCAATGTCAAGCAAACATGTGTGCGACATGGACAGCTATGTATGGGGCGTAATTTTTTTGTGGGTACAGAGTGCCCTTTTTTTTTTTTTCAGGTGAGAGTGGTATGTCAGGTGAAGGAAGTCGGTATAGCTGGGGAGGTAGGTTGGGTAGGTTAACAGACAAGACAGACAAGACGCATACAGGGGCGGTGTATGACACACGTGGGGGGGTTACACAATTGACGGGGATGGAGGTTGGGATATCCAAGATGCATGAGCCCACAGATGGCAACAGTGGAACTGATATCCCCACCCATAGGCAGTTGCCACTGTTCCTTCACAGCCCAGGACAGGGCTGTGCTGGGGGCTGTGTAGGTGGGGCAATGGCCGGGGCCGTTAGCTGTGCCACACGAGCCTCGAGCTGGCGTAGGGGCCCAAGAACGGAGTCTTGGATCTCCCTTCGCACCACAGACCGGACACCTTGGAGGGTGAGTGGACGAACCCCTCCGGCCACACTTGCAGAGGGGACGGGCCCCACCCCCTGCAGCGCTCCCACCCGAAGGGGGCACGGGGCCACCGGAGGGGGGTCCGGCCTGGGCACTAGTGCCAGGTGCAGTTGCCAGCTGAGGTGGGAGAGGTGGGTCCGCTGGGACCTGCCTTCCCAAGCATTCTAGGTTTGTGAGTAGTTATGTTAGTTTGGGTTAGTGGCATTTTATTCCATTCAGATTAGTTGTAACAGCATGCATTGGTATTCCCATCAAACAAACACCCAGATATTAACACCATTGAACAAGGGGCATATCAATATCACATGCATTATTTGAACAGAAATACACAGTCAAACAACATGCAGGGTTGATTAATGGCAACAGGCCATCAAATTTGCAGGTATGAACAGGGCACATGCACGAACAGACATGCATATATTTGTGAAACGGACAAATGTCCATGATTAATGAAATGTTCACATACCATTATTTAGTGGGTGTTGTTATATGGAATTATAGGGTTGGGTGGAGATAGAAAGTGATGACACATTCATATGTTACACATTGATTTACATTTGTAATAGGTACACAATTAAGTTGAGGCTGATGTTTCAAAATAATTTTTATTTGACTGTCATGCTACACCTGTTACAAATACAATACTATCCTACTTATTTTGAATCTGATCAGATACATCATCCTGCTACACTTTGATGACAGGACAGGGGACAACTATGGCTGTTTAGTCTGTCAGATAATCATTCATTCTATCTGCAAATTGTTTACTGTGATCACCATATACAGAATTTGGCCTAGACATTCCAGATTCTGACACACTGAAATCAGTTTGGGATATTAAGTTGTACTTCCCACATGCATTTAGTTCTGTAGAAACACACTGGGGCTAATATATTCAGGGGTTATTACTACTTTATTTATTCATACATGACCCTTTCTGTCACTCTCACACATCCTGCAACTTCACAGTTCAGGTTGGTACTTCTAGGCTTTGTTCACATGTTAGACTGGTGGTGATTCAAACACTTTCCAACAGCCTCACTTCTGTCATGATTCAGCATTTCAACAGGGGATATATCTCACATATGACTACCTCAGATTCTGAAGCTGTACTCTTGAGACTACTGCAGGTTACACTATATTTAATTAATGGTGGGACATCTGTATTACAGCACTGTTTAATTCTATCAATTATATTTCCAGTTACACTTGCATACTGATGAACTTGTTGCAGCCATACCTGCAGACTTTCAATTCTTGCTTGCACATTATATTACTTTTAATCAATACACTGCAGTGTTCTGATACATGCTACAGTATAATATTTATTTACAAGTAATGGGTGGGGTTACTAACCTGCATGGTGGCGCAGCCGCACTAGCCTACGGGCATACATCTTGCGGTTCGCAGAGCGGACACCTGCAGCTGTAATACGAAAGAAGTAATATTGGACTACACATCTCCATGGTATCAGCCAGTTGAAATCCTTACATACATAAGTAAAATGTAACTTACTCAGTAGTGGGGCATTGGGCATATCCCGGGCCTCCTGGATCCATTCGGTCAACTGGTCTTGCTTGCATCGCTTCAGGTCCACATGGTGGTGATGGACCTGCTCACCAGTGCGTGGAATGCCAGTAGCACTGGTCAGATCACGAGCCAACTGGTCCCATGCCTCTGCCCTATACGCTCACCATGAGACCTGGCCCTGCATGAGTTGGGCCTCGTGATGATGGGCAAGGAGCCAGACTATGTATCTGGACTCCTCAACACCCCAACGCTGTGCTCGAAAGCAACGTCCCTCACCTACTCCACTCATTCTGACTGCAGGTCTGTTCTACAATCATTTCTGCTGTGTATTCCCGCCTATGGGGCTTATATATGCCGCTTTTCCCGCACATTTCTCTGATTGGCCGTTTTGGAATTGTATCTACTTCACTGAAAATGCTTTATCATGCTCCATTCTGGATTTTATCCCATATATATGCTATTTCTGCACTTCTAGGTATTGCTGTCATGGCTTAGTGGTTTAGTACCTTGACTCTAGTGCATGGTATCCTGGGTTCGAATCTGATAACTGATTTTTGATTTTCCTGACAGAAATGAGTTGAGGACCTGTCAATCAAACATGCCAAAAGCACTTTTAAGCACTTAAAAGCAGGTCTGCGCCGTCATAGCTGAGCTAACGCATGCGCACTGGCAGTTAGCTTGTGGAGCGGCGCAAATGGTGTGCGCTGGGATAAACCTTAATTGGCTAGTGACACACATGTTCAGCTAAGCACAGCTAGTTGCAAACAGTTTCAGCCTGTTAAACTGGTGCTTAGCAACGGGCACGCAGTTTGCAGCTTTTTAAACACTACTCAGCTACGGGCAGTCTGTCTCACAGCAGCTTAGCTATCAGTACATTTCTGACTATTTTTATTATTGTGTTACTTCAAAATATATGCTCCATTTCATTCCATTTTACAAAAGGGAATACTTTTACATTTGTACAATACTGTCAGGGGGCTGTTTAGTGCTTATTTACAAAAAAAAGGTTGTTGTGGGGGCTCGAACCCTGCCTGCCTACTCTTAGGCCAGCAACTCTACCTCTAAGCTATTACTTCTTGGCTTACTTTGCATATTTAGTTCTTATATCCTTTTCCACTGACTGCTAATTGCAATTGCGCTAGTAGCACACCCGCGCACACGAGCGCACACAGTAGCAAAAATTTACGGGGTTTAAAACAAATAAAACAGGTTTTAATTTAATTTTATAACATCTCTTCACTTTATACACTGATGGTCTGTCGGGGCATGTGTTATGTAGTGTGTTTATTCACATTTCCATGGCCTCTCTCGTGGCTGTTTACTTTCAGCCATTCTAGTCTTCCGGGGGCGTGTCCGCTTGCAGGGCTTAGCCTACAGACATGCCCCCTAATCTCTTACACGGACCGTGTAAGAGTTACTAGTGTGATTCAGCATGCTTCATGCACCTCATGCATATGCATGACATGCTGACATCACACCGTTTAACTGCAGCCTCCGTGTAAGAGTTATAACTCTTACACGGAGGCTTTGTGAATCTGGCCCTTAGTGTAGACACGAAGAACAAAACCACTTTGTGCAAACCAGGCACAACTACTGACTATGAAGCACACTAGGAATTTGAACAGAGAATAGTTCCTGCATTACACAGGATTGCTGACATTGCTTAGAGCTTGAGAGGGGACCTGACTGGTGATAAATTCAGAGCTCAGACTAAATAGAAGGATACACATTCAGGAAAGTGTAATGTGAGGTACTCACCACAGCAACGGTGTTCACGGAAAATACTACTGCTGCAGTAGTAGGATGAATGGAATTATACTCGGTCATTCATATCACTTTCTAACCTAATGTACGAGGAACTGAAGATTGTCCTAGTGCACAGATAGTAATGACTCTACTCTGCTGCTCATCTGGAATTAGATGGTATGTATCCCATATGAAAACAACATTACCACATGCCATCTCTGGTTCTTGTATGCCTTTTGTTTTTTTATTTATTTATTTGGTTATTACTTTTGTTGATCGGGACAAACTGACTGGGGTGTGGTAGCACCTTTACAGTGGAGGCTAGGAGAGAAAATCTCCAGTTACAAAATAAGCAGTTTTATACAATATTGAAAAATGCAAAGCTTAAAGTTACAATATGGGCATACAGTAACTGAAAGGCAGCTATACTAGACAAAATCTACAATCAGTAAAATATAGAGTCCTCACATCTTCACGTATTAGTACGTAACAAATTGGCATAAGCAGTGAGCTTTAATGTGTAATCTGCAATTTTATATTTACGGGAAGGTAAAATATATATATATATATATATATATATATATATATATATATATATATATATATATATATATATATATATATCTAGGTATATGAGAAAGGTGTGGGAGACAGACGTAGAAATCAGGGAGGAGGTGAAGAATATGTTAGCAGTATGTGTATTTCTTAGATGATGTAGAGGTAAAGGAAGGAGTAGTGAAGATGAGGGAGATGAAGGCAGCATACCTGTCAACCTGTTAATGCAAACAATCCTGGACAAAGCTTGACAAAATGGGGGTACAAATAGGGACATATTTTAAATATTGCCCTTATAAACTTAGAAAGTTCCTAGAGTAAAATGATTTGTTTTAATATACATTTTCTGAAGGATTTGAAGTCTGAAACTCAAATGTATGTCATTATTTAGTGACTTCAATCCTGAGATCATTCCAGTGATTTGCCAGGAAAAAAGAGGTACAGGCCAAAAATCTGGACATTCCGCAAAAATCAGTATAGTTGAAAGGTATGAGTGAGAATGGGATGAAGTTTTGCTGGAGTGAAAACTAATTACCATGGGGTGAGTAGAGAAGCAGGGGAATAGCAGTCAAGGCAAAGGAGTAGAAGACAGTAGGGAATTCATATCAAGAATTTGCTTTGTTGATGTAGTTAGAGGTAATGTAGGGCCAAAGCAGTCTTATGGGGGGAGGGGGGTCACAACAGCAAAGTCACGTGTTTTTAAAGTTTTATTGTTTTATGGTTAATAGAGACTTGTCCATTGAGTGTAGTGATCATAAAGGGTGTAAGGTTCTAGTAAGGTTTGCAGTGCAGGCCAATTTTATAGTTTGTTGATTACATTATGAACCGTTGCTAACTGGGTGGTAGAAGTTCTAGCCAGTCTTACCATTTTAAGGCTAGGCAGTAGTGAGATTTTGCAGAATGGTTAGTAACAAATTTGGCTATCTTGTTATATCATTATTCAGTTTCTGTTAGCAGAAATTAAAGAAGGTTGCTGTTGATAGGGGCAGCATTTAGCAGTTAAGGTAGGAGATATACAAAGGCTATTGTTTTCTGTCATTGCTAGTTAAAAAGTGTTTGCTACAATATTGTAGTGCAATTTTCTATGGGTTTTCTTGATACCAACACAAACAAACCACTAGGATGATAAATCGCACAACTGAGCAACTCGGTTTTCTTGATAGCTTCTTGTTTATGAATATTAATCTTTAGGTGGTTATCAACAATGACACTAGGTAGCATGCAGATTCTGGTGTGAAAAGTTTTAACTTAGTATTCTTTTCCTGTAGATCCGAAAGGGACGTGGCTGTAGGTATCAGTGTAGCATCACCAGCGTAATGAATGACAGTTGTGTCATTAGTATCAGTGTAGAGGTCATTAACAAAAATGTTAAAGAGTATGGGCTCCAAGATCAAGCCTTGCAGCACTCTGAGATGGGCAAGAATCATGATTATTCTTTCTGACATTTTACTGATTATAGCCTGTTTGCAAAGTAGCTATGGAACCAAGAGAACAAGGGAGGGTCAAGTCCTGGTGAAGGTAGTCTATGGAGAAGAACCTGATGAGATATAGCATCGAATGCTAAATCAAGGAATAGAGAGAAAACAAAGTTTCCAGAGTCCCTGTGGAGGTTGATATGATGGATAAAATTAAGGAGAGCTGTGGTAGGGCTTTGATATGGCCTGAAGCTGAGTTGAGCAGAGGGGAAGAGGTTGTTATCTATTACATGTTTGGGAAGCTGGGACTGTATACAGGACCGTATACAGGTTTTAAGGATTTTTGATAGAAGTGAAATAATGGTGATGAGGTGGTAATTACAAAATTCAGTGGAGTCTCCTCCTTTGTATAATGGAATAATTAGTGACTTTTCCATATAATGGGCACATAGTTTTCTAGGACAGATCTGTGTAGATGTTGAACAGCTCTAGTGAGAAACATGTAAGAAGGAAATCTCCCCAGAGATACATACTGATTCCATGATTCTGTGGATGAAGGGAAGGATCAGGACAGTAGATACCATGATTCATTATCGTATGATTCACACAGTGAGGACAACTTAACTTGTGACTATCCATCAGTGGATCTGTAATTTTGAGATACTATTTTTTCATGATGGAGCATTTGCAATGCCAAGCCTATGAGGCCTCTGTTTCCCAGAAGAGAGCCATGGAACTTCAGAAAAGGTTGACACATGCCCACTATTTTCTAGAGTGTGTTCCTATCTCTATGGTACATGTCCACATTGTCTGTATCATGGAGTCCACGAAATATATACCATGGCCAGATAACCGAGCACCCTGGGGGAAATGTCATGCACAGTCAGGCAAAGAAGCACCAATAAGGGCCTCCTGCAGATGCACATTGACTATTGCTGTGGCAAGGCCTTAGCATTACTTAGTGATCTCCTCATTCTGACCCTGCATACTCAAATGAATTTAAATACACAGCAGCCATGAATCCATTGCTTGGCATTTACAATTTTCTGAATTATCTCCAACATCTTGTTTTGCCTCAGTAGCATATAGCTGATTATGATGTCATTAAATGGCCATTAGCATATGTTGTCAATGACAGTGTTGCTTGGCCTAGCCACACTGAGGAGCTTGATTATCTAAAGCTAACACACCAAGCTATATCACTATGAAAGAAGTGAAAAAAAAAAATTAAAGGCATAGTAAAATGTTTTCTTTTAGCCTATGTTAAAATAAGTAAGGGGGGGGGTAGATTCTTTGAGTCAGTAGATTCCTATATTTTAGAATAAACTTATTTTAGATATTAGGCAATTTAATTACTTGAGTTCATTTAAAAGTCAGTTTGAGTTTTGGGTCGACACTAAAGTATTTGCTACAGATGTTATGGAGTCTGTGTTCCTATATGGCCATTGAGGCCTGAACACAGGTACCCCATGAACTTATAAAGTTATCTCTCAATGCCCTGGAGCTGGGCTTTGTTGCTTTTTGACCATTTGTGGTTCACAGGAACAAGCATCCCATCTGCTTTCACTAGGACTAAACTAGCAGATTATCTTTTCATTACCAATTCTGTGCTTTGAAGGTATTACTCAAAAATGGGATAACTAGTGGCTTAACTAGCTATGTACTTCATTTGCTGATGATAAGAGATCTATTAGTAATGATATAAGTTTACCCTTAGATGATGAACACAGAAGGACTACCTTAGATGTTGACACACCAAAGAAAGTGGCATTGCTAGAAATATCAGAAGGAAGCGAAATTGGTTGAAAGATGTCATAATAAATCAATAAAGCTGAAATGGAAAAAAAATATATTTAAGGCCATCTTGAAGTTAGATGAAAAGAAACTTTTGCAGAGACCTGGCGAGAAATTTTGTGGAGACTTTTGCAATAGCTAAGTATATGCTGATGCACATTTGACCAAATGGATTACAGCTTCTCAGAATTAGAGTGCAAAACCTTTTAGTCCTTTTCTGCCTCCAATGGAGCTTTATACTCCTTTCCTATGTTTACATCTCAGCTCAAAATGTATATGCAGAATATAGCTCCTCGTAAAAGCTTCAGACATTGGGCAATAACTTAATTTTACAGTATAAACTACTTAGAAAGCACCACCATTTTAATCCATTTAATATATAAATCCCTCTGCCACACTTAACCTTAAAAATCCTTTCAATACCATTTATTTGAACAGCAAAACTTTAATATCTAGTGAATAGCTCTGAATACATACCTTTCTTCATAACATACATGGCCGTAGCTACCTTTTTAATACCTCCTTGGTTTTCTCTCCTTACCTCAATTGTGTACAATCTCTTTGTTATACTGTTCCTTTCACTTCTTTCATATCCTCATCTTCTATCAAGTCATTCAGCCCCCATGTCTCCTTTTCTCACTATAACATGCGGCAAGCTCATGTATGTAAGTGAAATACTCTTGGTGTGTTTGTTTTTAAATATAATGTTCACATTAAAACAGCATATAAGGAAACAAATGTCCTGTATATATGTGTTAATCTTAGTTTAAATAGTTTATGATATCATGTTTTTTTTTCTCAAATGAGTTTATTTCCACTTTTTCTTTCCTTGACCTGCATTGTATCACCAAAACCACACTCTCTAGGAAAACACCATGATGGTCTAAAGGCAGATTACCATGAAATGGTGTTCTATCCTGCTTAAACAAATTAAAAATAAATGCAATAAAAATACAGGTTCATTAACAAGATTGTTTTATTGGGAAAGATAACTTTTTTCCAAAATATAGCACCTTTGGAGTTTAATGTGGGCTGGACGGAGCCAACACGCCCTGCACAGAGGGAGCGGAGGGCGTTAATGAAAAATAAATAAATAATTATTGCATGGTATAAACAGAGTGAGGCAGATAGAATTTCTATATATTACCTGTCTGGTGACTGGATATAAAAATTGCCTGTAAATAAATAACGCGGTTTCACAACCAAGGTATCCTAGTATTTTGATAGTTTGCAAATGAGTTCTAAAAATAACACTTTTTTCCTGTGCAAAATGAAACAAAAATAGATGAGTGATGAAGGACACAGTGATGCCAAGAACTATCTTTGTGGAATGTTTAGCTGAAATATTTCCCACCATGTAATCGTTAAACAAACAAGCAATGTAGTGCAGTAGTATTAAACTGGAAGGGGAAAAGCCTCAGTCAGTAACTCAAAGCAATAGGTCATAACAGCTGCATAATACAGATAAACATGTGTATGATAAACCAGCTGTCTCACAAGCACCCTAAACTCTATTCCCTCCAATAAGCTGTTAACTCTTAGAAAAAAGGTTATTTATTTCTAAAGTCTGGTAATCACTCAATGGACAGACTATGTAATCCTTGCTTTTACTGCAATCTGCCTAAAATAACTGTGACAATGTGGGTTGTGCTGAATCTGGTATTTTACTTTGCTATGAGTAGAAACATATGCCATAAATTCAGTTTCTATGGCAGTTTCAGGTCATTACGACACACTTTCTCCTAATTTGTTTTTCTAGTCAGTCATTTGTACCACTAAGCTAAGCAAAACATTTTGTGCTGAATTATTACATCTGCTTGCTGTATAATTCAGATTTAATGTTAACCAGAGGGGCTCATCTGCCATGTATATTTTTCTGCCCTCTCAGTGGAAGCATTTTCCAAATCATGCTGCAGGATGAAAATGAGTACTAGACAGGACACTAGCATTTTGACAGCATATCTCTTTGCATCTGAACAGATGGCAGATAAACAACTCAAAATTTTAAAATTATTTTGTTTTTCCCTACCTCTCTGCAACTGCCAGAGTCCATTTGTAGCCAACTACCTTACAAGAATCAATTGTTTTGTCAAAAGTAATTCCACTGAATGAATTATTTCAGTGAAAAAAGGCTTTCAATTACTTTTTTGACTGCCCCTGTTCCATCAGCCCCAAACACTGAGCTTCATCTATAATGGACTCATTTATTCCTTCCATTCTCATGGCACTAACAAACAGAATGAGAAAATGCTGAAAACCAGGGAATGTGGGTACCATCCTCCAAAGGAATGGGGGGGGGGGGCTAGAAGACTTGTGTAATGTTTCTTTGCCTTCCACCTTTGCTTGGTAGGCATTGTGTAATACCCTGCGATATACACATGCACATACCCACTGTGCTGAGTTACCATACACACAACTCCTTGTCTGGACTGTTGTAGCTGATTCAGTGTGTACATACAGAACAATTCTAGACCTTCTTCCACAGAGCGCATTTTGGTGGGACTGAACCAACTCCCTCCCATGGGGTGGGTCAAATCAATCCCACCCCTTTATTCTCATCATTCTCCAGTCAGATCTTACAGTTAAAGGGTATTTATCAGACCCAGGCCAGCTGGGGTGCAGCAAAGGTGGCATCTTTCTGTAACAGAGAAGCTATTTCATTCAAACGTCTGATGAAACATGGGGTCTCTTCAAGGGGAGGGTCCAAGCTTAGTATGACTTGCAAGTTGAATATTAAAAAATAGGGGATGAATGGGAGGCATGCTGGGCTTTGTGCCTACACAAAAAATACTCAGTTTTATTTCTAGATGTCATTGAACTTTAGTCAGATAATTTTAATTAAAAATTACATTCAATAAAATTTGAGAAAATGATCCCTACCCCTGCCTCACCATAGTACATACTGCACCTATATGTGCCTTTCTGACTAATCACGTTAACTTCCCCCCACCCCTATATTCTTAGGAAGTAGAACCTTTTGGCTGTTCTTTGTAGAAAGTAACAACACAAAATGAGTAAGTAACAAAATTATGTCTCTGAAGAAAGCTGCCAAATTTGAGGATTTAATTCAACTAGCCCAAGCTATTCCCACATACATTTTGAACAAATCCTTACTAGGCTAGTGGCTAACCTACAGTCTAGCCACCACCATAGCACATATTGTTCTGGTCCCAGATTATTGGCTGGTCTTTGCTCACTGGTCTGGTGAAAGGTTAAACTTCTTCCTGTTGTCATAGACTTCTCTGACTTTTTCTAGCTTAATAATTTGCCATACTGTCTGACAATAATAAACATTTATTAACAAACCCACCCCAAAGACTCACAGTCCCTTTTCAGAAGCAGGCTGGGAGCAAGGATTGGTGAATGACTTGCTCAGTATCACATAGAAAGTAAGTGTTAGCTGTAGAAATCTAACCTTAAACTACTGCATGAATTAGGAGAGCATATAGTTTTAAACCTCTGTGCCAAACTGTTAGCCAATAACTCATACTTTGCTAAATAGTCACCTTTATGTAACATTAATAATACTGAGGGGGATGATTATAGACTTTACCACTTCCTGTTCTCTCTCTGTTACAGGATATGACCTATCTGTTAATGCAATGATGAGTTAGTGCTACCAATCAAAACAAATCCACGATCCTCTTGTAGGAAAACATGAAAATGCATGATAACCAAATAAGCATGAAGAGTTATATGCTTAGTTGTACATATGCTTACTTTCATTTACAAAAAAGTAATTAGAAAAAAAAAAAAGAAGTGGACCTTTAACACATAGTCTCTTTTAAAAGCATAGGCAATGCCAGACAATTCTAGCAAGATTAATTTGATATCTGATGCATCATTTGTGTGGGCATTCTGCCTAACTGTTAGAATGCCAGAGATGTTTAACAAGCAGAGTTCAGCTTATTTTGCATTAGATAATGTTGGTTGAAATGCTGCACCCTCTCACAGTGGTGATGAGCTGGTAATGCACTACATTAAGAAAAGAATTGCCACTGAAATCGAGTATCTAGTCTTGAGGCTTCTCAAGACTAGATTGCCTGCAGCATGGATTCCTGACAACTAGTTCCAATGTGTTGATGTCCTGCTCATGCATATTTTCATTGTTGCACTTAATTTTGGTAAGATACTGCTACAGTTATCTCAGTTGCTAAATCGATGTAACATCCATATATTAGCCAAACTTCTAGAAAGGCCACTAATGGCACCTCCTTGATTTTGCCTGATAGCTAGCACAGATTTCACTAAACTGTATTAGTGACAGCTTTCAGAATCCTGGATGATTAAAGATTTTATAAGTTAAACTAAGGCTTTGTGGGTCTATATTATATGAATGAAAGTTCATATAAGCAAACGCTCCAATGAGTGAAACTCCTGGACATGGAGGTGCGTGTTGTGGGATCGCAGTGCAGTGATGATTGGAGTTTTTGCCCTTTCCTCAATGCAGTGCGATGTTGGAGTTGGAATATATATTTAGCGGGGGGTGAGGGGGGGCTCAGCCCCCCACAATATTGTTTTCGATGTCCAGGATTTTCGCTCATGGAGAATTCGCTTATATGAACTTTTGTTCATATAATATAGACCCAGGATTTGTGACAGAGTCTGCATTTACAGAAAGAATATTTATTTCATCTGGTAATGGCCTGCTCAACCTATTAGTTCTGGCAGTACCTTTAGTGGCCAAAATTCCAAAGTTAAAACTGGGCATAACAGCTGCATCTGAACAATTATCAAACAGTTTGACTTTAAGGACTCCAATTATACTGCTTGCTCATGAGCAAACCTAGATACAGTAGGATACATATAACAGCAATGTGGAAGAAAGATACCCAGACAGTTCCAATAGTAGTAGGAGCAACGGGTCTTATAAAAAAGAATATACAATCGTACTTAGATATGTTGCCAGTACATGTAACCCTATGTGAACTCCAGAAGGAATCATTACTGGGCACATTGCGGGTGCTGCAAAGAGCACCTTTGGCTGACATCAAAGACTGAAACAGTACTAATTTCATGAACTTTAATCATACTTTGAATTAGGGAAGGAGTCCTTTCCCATCATGGTATTAGAAACCCAAAAGACTTGGAGAAATTAAAAAAGAGATTTTCCTGATTTTTCAGCACTTTTTATATGGACAGTATCGTTCTGAATGGTGACTTGAAGTTTCTTACCTCCTTAAATGAATCAAACCAAAAAAAAAAATCTGTAATGCCTGTGGTCAGCCTTGCTGTTTTGCACCCTTCCGCATCACAAGAATACTCACCTGACTGCAAACTTCTAATGTCTCTGTGGCCATCACAAGAGCTATTTTTACTTTTAAAAAACATCTAGGAATTTGGCATAATATCCAGAGCCAGATCATGGTCAAATGGCACCTTAGGCAGGGTAATAGATTGGGGCTTCCCCGAGCAGTCCCTCCTGCAGCAACCACCTCCCTAGCCATTGCAGTGTTCCATTACTTGGCTATTTCTCCCCAGTTACCATAAACACTGTTTAAACCTATCAGTGTGCATACTGTTTTCTTCTTTATGTCTACAGTGAACAAATATTGAAACAAAATAGCACAAACACTGATAGCCATCTGCTAAACAAACAATATAGTATCAGAGTGAAAACAGACTTAGAATGAACAGTAAACTTCTCTGCCATTGAAACTCACATTCATTGAAATGGCATTAAAACTCACATTCAAATAAAATGCATCTGACCAGTGGAGAATTAAGTTTACCCTTGGGCTATTTTCAAACCATCGGCTGCTTGCACACATTTTTAGGGCCATGCATACATGTATGAGCTCTTTGATTCACCTTCCTGATTGTATAAATTATATTCCTTGTATAACACAGCACTACTTGTAGAGTGTGTTTTAAATTTGTAGTTTTGAGCATTTTTCCAGTAAGCAATGAAACTAAGTGTATGATCCAATAATGGCAAAACTGTCCATTTCAGAACATTTTAATCATAAAAAGGCCTCTCAGACTTCTGTTATTAGAATCCACCAGTGTCAGTCAATCAGTCAATAATCACAATCTCTGCAGTAGTAAAAGTCATCCAAATAATTCCCCATTAAAGAGATCTGTAATCTGTAATGAAGAGGTTGCTACTGGAAACAACTTTACATTTCAGTGTTTCGTCTGCAATTTCAGTACCTTGAAGAATTAATTGCCAATGTTGCATAAAAAAAAAATTGGTAAGCTGGTAATATTGCAATATGGAATGACTGACAAACCAACAACAAGTTCATAGTTACTAGGCATCTCATACAAAGGAGGACACACTCAGCAGTGCAGATCCCCTATCCCCCTTAAAATGCACCAAATAATCTGCAATCAAAAGGACACTGTGATATCAGCACTCCATCTAAATGGTGTGGGAATAGAATGCAATCTTCTACACCAAAGGCAATTATGTTACTAATACTGCTTTCAAATTCTATAGCGGAAACAGTGACTGCCATTTGCTAAACAAAACTCTTAGTTGCACATTTTCTTGAAACTCACAATTCAATGAAAATGCACTGAAACTCATAATCCCCTGACAATGTACTGAAACTCAAACTCACAATTCTGTCAGCAGTCTGGTAGTTGGTGTAGAGTATTCAGGCTCTTGTCACCACTAAAGCTCACAATTCCTTCAGAAGTCTGGTAGTTGGTGTAGAGGATTCAGGCTCTGCCTCCTGTAACCAAGTTACAGGGTCAAGCCTGATCAAGTTAATAGACTAAACTGCCTCCACCAACTAGGACATTACATACCATACCTCCATACCTATCAACCTCTTAGCACAAGAAATCTGGACAAAGCCTAAAATAATGGGGGGACAAAGGTTCCAAAATGGGAACAGATTATAAATATTGTTCTTATAGATTTAGAAAGTTGCTAGAACAATAACATTTGTCTTAGCATGCATTTTCTGAAGGAAATGAAGTCTTAAACTCAAATGTATGACATGGTTTTATTTCAATTCTCAGTGATTTGCCAGAAAACCACACATTTTATGAGGAAAAAGCCAAAAATATGAGGCAGACATTTGTTTACCAGGAAGTCTGACTGGGACAGAGCCCATTTTTAGCAGAGGCCTAGGGAGAAGTGCTCCAGATGCATGTCTTTGGAATGTGAAAGGAAACTGGAGCACCCAGAGGAAACCCACATGAACAAAGGGAGGACATGTAGACTCAGCACAGAAGAAGATTGGGAGAGATTTATACATGCTGATTCTGGTCAAGAATTTAGGTTCAGCATCTTAGCCACCTGCAACATGAAAAATTTAGTTTACTTAGCTATTTGTGCATGCTGTAATAAATTTTATGTTGGCAAAACCAACAGACCTCTTCGCGAACGAATAAGGGACCATGTATACTGCATCAATAAGGGGCTATAATATAATGCATTAACAAAGTATATAGCACAAGAGGGGAATCAACATAAGTTTTTATTTCAAGGGATAGAAACAGTGAAGGAAGATATGAGGTTGGGTGATTTAACCAACGACACTGAACGCAGTGAAACTAGGTGGGTTTTAAGGCTCAGAGCACATAAGGGCTCTGGCCTTAATGATGTTGTTCCCCTAAAACCAGACCATAATAGTAGAAATTTAAGATAATATGTATTCATTCACATATATTTTTATATGTATATGTATTTTTTATGCATTATATATTTTAGAGGTAAACTATGTATACATGCCTTTAAGCACAAGGGTTTTTAGGTTATGCTGACTTCACTATTACAAGATTTAATGAGATGTCTTATAGGTTGATTATTTAATTGGTTTTACTTACTCGTGTATATTTAAGAGGGTTTTCAGTTTCATTCTTTGATCTGAAGAAGCAATTTTTAATTTGCAAAAGCACTCATCTATCTCCACATTAAAGTTCTTTGTTTTTACGAACTTTGGGATTCTGTTCATTCAGCTGTGGAACTGTACCTGACTTCTTTTGTTGGACTTGGTTTTATTTTGGTTTTGGTACAGTGCATCACTTGGAGGTGTGTTCTTTTTCCTACTTGTTTGCTGCTTTTGTGGACATGGCTGAAGAATTTGTTGCATCAGGTGATGTGAATGTGAATCCTGTAGCTTTGAGGAACAATGGTGAATGCTTGGTGAATTTTATGTGCATGGATAGTAATCCACTGCTGGACACTGAGGCACATATGGATATTTCATCAGGCATTGACACTGAACGATAGAAGCTTAAGGTTCGTAACATTATGAAGCAAATGGAAACTTAATTGTACCAACTTAAATGATTTCAATGTCAAAGACTTCACTTTGAGGCATGTATTTCCCTAAAGGTAATACTTAGAGGACAACATGCTTTTAATATGCCCACTTACTGGGAGTTTTATCCTGACTTACTTGCTAAGTGACAACAAATAAATTTGGGTACCAGCTTCAGATATATTAAGCTTTTAGTAGACTTTTTTTCTGCATATAGAACACATGCTGATTAGTAAAATACAATCATTGCAGAATGAATTATATAAGGAAGCTGGTGATGATTTTGCAGATATACAGTGTTGTGAGCTTATTGATCATGTATCTGCTTATGAGTAGAGATGTTTGGGTTAGAAAAAAGAAACTACAATGAGATATCTGTGATTTCAAAAACAACTGGGTGTTCAGTTGGCCCAGGGAACAGAGGACTGCACATAGTTCAACTGCAGAGGAAGCGACCAATGGAACGGGATCTACTGTGACTACACCTATTATACAACAGCAGATAGAAGCTCCACCCTCGGCTCTCAGTGTGCAAACACATTCAGCTTATAGTACTCCACTTACGCATGAGACTCCTAAAGTCTCTGTGGAATGGAGGGTAGTATGATTTAGTACTAAAAGATAGCTAACAGTTTCTAGAGGAGTTGTATGGAAATTTGAAGGTTGCTGAACATCATACTTTTGATTTTTTTGTAACAATGGATGTAATATATTTTTTGCTGTGATCCCCAATTTACAAAGGATTGAAATGATGAAAGCTTTTATTGCTAGGAATAGTGATTATAATATGATAGAAATGGGTCTTATTTGTTTCTTACTAGAAATGGTATTGGAACACAATGTATTCATTTTTGATCAGGATTATTACCTACAGTTGACTGGTATAGCTATGGGCACTCCTTGTGCCTATAGTTACGCCAACCTAGTTATGGCAGATAGGGAATCCCAGAACATTAAGTGTTTATTAGGGAAAACCATATTATTTTTTCATTGTTTTGTGGACGACCTATTTCTGCTATGGAAAGGAACAGAGAAAGAGTCTTGTGATTTTTTAGAACAGGTGAATACTAGCAGTGACTTTTTGAAATTCACTGCAGAGTATTCTCCTAGTACTATTAACTATTTAGACATCCATATTGAGAAGAATATTTACAAAAATAGTATCTCTAGAAATGTTTTCAGAAAGGAATGCTATGTTTCATCATATCTGCACTGAGACAGCACGCATCTGGGACATATATTCCCCAATGTTGTCAAGGGACAAATGCTACATCTCTCTAGGCTAACATTGGATGACACTGATTTTGAGAAGGAGTTAGATAGGCTTGGGAGAGATTTTGAGAACAGAGGGTGTGAGAGTACTGAAATTGAAAAAAACTAGAGAGTTAGTTAAGAAAGAAAGGAAAGGTTTGGGTAAACCTTTTTATTCTTCACCCCATAGAGGCAATGTGCAAAATCAAAAGTCTAAGAATAGAAAGGCCTCTTTCACTTTAACATACAGTAGTGAGGCTAATGTTATTAAAGATATAGTTCGCATGCATTGGCATGTTTTACATATGGATGAGAATGTAACTGGCATCATAGGAAAGATGTCCTCTTTTATTTATATGAACAAAAAATCCCTGAGGAGACAGCTTTATTACCCTAAAGTAAAAGATGTAGGGGTAAATAATGGGATGAAAGGTACAAAAAAATGCAGGGCATGTAATTTTTGCTATTACATACTCGAACATCTAGTAATTTTACATCCTGACTCTGGTCAAGAATTTAGGTTCAACATTGTCAAAGGAAAAACAACTTCAAAAAGATCAACACACAGCAGGTTCAGGTTAAGGCACTTTAATCTTGCAGCAAGGAGACAAAAACGTGCTAATACAGAGTTTGTCTAACTAAAATCAGGAAGTGAAGCTATTCTTATACATTTCTTACAAGACGTTGCCTACTAAGCTGACGTAATAAATCACAAGTTCTTTCAATATTATTTCATAGCAGCTGTTTGTCCATGATTTTCTGCTGGCATATGAAGTTTACAAAAAAACTTCCTAAGAAAAACAACATGGCCTTGATGACCACCGGTCAGATATAACTTCTCACTATGCATTGTTACCATTCAAGGTACTATGGCTAATTCGAGCACAAAGCAAGTACAGATTATAGTTCATTTCTTCAAGCAGTCTTTGTTCAACTGTATCTATCTTTTCTGCAGCTGTGCATGTTCTCATAACACAAACAGAGCTGATTGTTCAAGTTCAATAACATTATAGAAAACAGTATTGTTCTATTCATTATTTTCCTACCTAGCAGATAATCACCTGCTTCTCAGTAAATTTCCAAAAGGCATAAACATGAATTTTGCTGTGCTAGCAAATACTAGGTCAGAGAGCATCTTGCAGTTTCAGAAAGCATATTGCAGTTTGAAAAACATCTGTAGTTTCATACAAAACTAAGCTGTACATAAAATAGAATGAAATGTGTTAACCCTTTTAACTTCTAATAAGCACTAAACATATACATTAATACATATTTTTCTAACAAACATCTTAGCCAACTGCAACACGAAAAATTTAGTTTACTTAGCTATTTGTGCGTGCTGTAATACATTTTATGTTGGCAAAACCAACAGACGTCTTCGTGAACGAATAAGGGACCATGTATATTGCATCAATAAGGGGCTAGAATATAATGCATTAGCAAAGCATATAGCACAAGAGTGGAATCAACATAAGTTTTTATTTCAAGGGATAGAAACAGTGAAGGAAGATATGAGGTTGGGTGATTTAACCAATGACACTGAATGCAATGAAACTAGGTGGGTTTTAAGGCTCAGAGCACATAAGGGCTCTGGCCTTAATGATGTTCCCCTAAAACCAGAACTAATAGTAGAAGTTTAAGATAATATGTATTCATTCACATATATTTTTTTATGTATATGTGTTTTTATGCATTATATATTTTAGAGGTAAACTATGTATACATGCCTTTAAGCACAAGGTTTTTAGGTTATGCTGACTTCACTATTACAAGATTTAATGAGATGCCTTAGATTATTTAATTGGTTTTACTTACTCATTGTATATATATATATATATATATATATATATATATATATATATAAGAAGTTTTTCAGTTTCATTCTTTGATCTGAAGAAGCAATTTTTAAATTGTGAAAGCGCTCATCTATCTCCGCATTAAATTTCTTTGTTTTTATGAACTTTTGGATTTTGTTCATTCAGCTGTGGAACTGTACCTGACTTCTTTTGTTGGACTTATATACTATACTCTATGAACAGACAACAGCTAGTTAAAACAAAATCTTATTAAGATGATGCTGCTGACGATAGTGATGATGAGACTTATTTTATTTTAATTTTGAATTGGCTTCTTGCAGTCATAGCTTTGGACTGATATTCAAAGCTGTGAATATTCATAATTTAAATTCCAAATGTTCAAATTCCCCACCTTAGCAAGCAGTTGCTATTGTATTCCTCCTAGGATCTTTCACTTTACTTTGCCTTGAAATAATGATAGAAAATGTATTTTGCACTTTTAATATTAGGAAATACTGTATAATATCAAATACAAGTTATGTAATTTAAAGCAAAATCAGCAGTGATGATTGTGTATCAACTAGTAGCATGGTCCAGCACACTTTGTGTAGTTTTCCATCCTGGAACACTTTTTAAGTGATAAACTTTAAGAATGCAATATATCTTACTGAACCCATTAGTTTTTCATTGTGGATGTGTTTAAAATCATATTTAAGATCTTTAAGGGAAGGGCAATGCATAATAATGCATAATTTGCAAACAAAAAAGTTTAGAGAGCTGTATGATTTGGAAATGTGCTGGGTGTAATTCTATAAAATAATATTTGAAAAATAATTGCAGTAAAGTCATAGCTCTCAGCCTCTGATCATTAAAAATCACTGGACTGATCTTCAAAAATCTTGTAGAAGGATCAGAAAGAGGTGAACTGCCTTATTTTTCAGAATAGAAGCTCTTCTGACTCTATTTTCAATACAGTTATCTGTATATAGACATAATTATTATTTAATGGTGTGTGCACTTTTAAACACATGAAGCTTTATGAAGAAAGCCAGAAATCTAGGAGGAGCAATGCTAAACCTAAGTGTAAGAATCATATAGCCATACCCTTTACCATAGTAGTTAAGAGATACGAATGCAATCTAGCGTCATTTCCAGGTTAGAAATATGCATGAGTACACTACGAAACATTTTTGTTGACTTCCACTCGCTTTCTTTTACCAGAACAGGAATCTCCGTCTTAACTTTTATATGCTAGGTATGCATATGAATCTGAAGTGGAGCGTATTAAGTTACTGAAGCTTAGTATGAGTAGATCTACAGATAAAAATATTGGCTCATTCATAAATGGTTATGCAGGGACAATATAATTCTTACATTCCTTGACTGTCTATTCAGCAAGTTAAGAACTGACTTATTTGTTATATAATCCTAACTTCCCTCAAAACCATGCATTTATCTAAATCTGAAACTCACAGAGGCGGGCTAGAGATCAGAAAGCCCTACTGATGCATTTTTACTAACATCCTACATTGCTTTTCATAGATCATCTTCTCATAACTCAAAACTGCTTAGTGCTTGAATAATTAAGGCACTTTTAGTGTGTGGCCCTGCATGCTAAGGATTAATTTTCTGCAAATGCACCATTATTGATGAAGGACCTGTGTAACCTGGAATAGTTTAAGTCCAGGTCATTCTAGTGCGGCTTTTAGCATGACCATTTTCAGGTTCAAGAGGATGGTGTACAGTGTACTATGGGATGAGGCTCATTTCCCCAACCACCATTCCCCTCAGCCTCTTAATGTAAGAACTATGACCAAAAATCAGTGGCACATTTTAAATACTGTTCTTACAAGATTAAAAAAAGTGGATAGAATATCTGGTTTTGCATTACTATGCATTTTCTTAAGGGTGTGAAGTCTGAAATTCAAATATCTGTCATTATTTAGTGACTTCAAAAAAAAATCATACTTTTTTGAGGGACATTCCCAAAAAATTATGCAAAAAACAGACATTCTGAGAAAATGTGGTTGGTTGAGAGGCAAGTACACCACCACCACTAAGTATGGGATATGCACATGTGCTTATTACATTAGTTGCCACTAGAGAGCACTACAGCACCAGAGGTAGTCTCCACTCCTTTCCAAAGAAGAGACAAGTCTACCCTCCAGGCAACATTTTCATTTTTGTTTGTCTGCCTTACAGTGAACTACATTCATTTATGAACCCAGGTTGCCCATGTCATGGATAGAAAATTCAATCATGTATAAGCTGGTCATCTTTCTAAATCAGTTCGATAAGGTCTAGCAATGGGTAACCCCAAGACTTTGTGGAAAGTTATTAACACTTTACAGTGATTTTTGCCTGCTATTAAAACTGAAATGTGATGTGTATTATATATTGCTGGTCCTGCATATCTAACAAGGTAGGACAGTTAATATCTGCAGCAAAATCCATTTCAGAGTTTTCAAATTTTTGGTTGCAAATATACAATATCATCAAGAGAAGACCATCAAGCTAATGAGTTGGGCCATCTTTTGTAGTAAATTCCAAATGGGTCTGCTCCCTTTCACTCCCTTCTAGTTATGTAGTACTGCCCTGAATCTCTTGGTCATTAATTGTTGTACTATTTTCTCTGATAGTTGATACCATTGATGAATCTCATTATCAGTGTTGTGGCTCCTCTTCTTCCTCTATCTCCCCCTGTAACACTTACCCAACCACCTGTCCTGTAAGCTTCCCGGTAGACTGCCTATGTGTCAAAGAGGGATGAACCATGACTATGACCCCGGTAACTTGTGTGTTCATATGGAATCCCAGGTAAGAGAGGAGTCAGCTGGAAGGAGGAGGCATGATAAAGCCTTAGCCTGATTGCCTCCTCCAGGGGTGAGATGAGAGTATGTTTGTCCTGAAGTGCATACAGAAGTATTAGTTTGGAACAATCTCTGATTTCTTGTCAATAACTTTACATCTTCAGTATGGAAAACAAAAGATCTAGGCTTCTCACACTCCTTCACAACCATTAATTGTGTTTGTTTCGCTGTGTCAGCTTACAGTATTCTCACTCTATATCCTTTTTTTCCCAAAAATAAAATTTGCATAGTTTTCTACTTGTAGTATTTGTGTAAGCTAGTTTTCTTTCATTATGTCTTTAATGGAATTTAGGTTTTTACTCCCTTGAGTCTTCAGCTCTTAGGCAGCTTTTACTGTAACTCCAAATTACCTACACTTAACTTTTCTGTTCCTCTGTTTTTCCCTTTTCCTAAAGGCTTTGTCAATACCCATCTTTGGTTCCTCTGTTGTAAATGTCAACAGCTCAGCCACCATGCCCACACTAGTTCCATACTCTTATATACTTGCTGACATAATTTTCTATATCACAGAGCTCTACTGGTCTGAAACTAAACTTCTGCCTAACTTTCCTACTCTTTCTGTCTGGACAGTATTGTGAACCACGCAATTATATTGTCATTGCTAGCTAATGGTTTATTCACTTCCTTTTCACTCATCCTTGAGAGTTTTGTTCGAGCCATATTCAATTTCCTTCCCCTTAATGTAGACTTTATGAACTTTTTCTCATATCTTTCCCTTTATAATACTTCAACTACAAGACAATCCCCTCTTTAAACAGGATGATAAATGACTAATGGCAGTTTGACATTTTGTATAATGAAAATGCTGTACCTGATGACCTGCCCTCTTATGATCTGCATAAAACTCAACGTTTTCCTCTAAGCCTACACCAAGAATCCTGTAGAACTACATCCTTCTAACAGGAATGCCAGGACTCGTAAGATAGCTTAATTGCAAAGAACTCTCTTGTTTCTATATCCTTCTCTACCCTTTTTCACTGCATGCTCTGCCCACATCTTTTGTCCAGTGCTACTCCACTCATCCTTTCATTCAGCACCCCTGTTGAATAGATTAGTCTCTGTGCCATGTTGCCCACCTTCCTTTCACCTCTAGAACAGCTATATTTTCCAGTCTCATAACTGCTTGCGGCTTCGTCAACTTATTTATAAGGCTGTGAATGTAGCACAGTATGTCTCCTCTCTCCATTTAATTTCTCATTTCTACCCTTCCCATCCCCAGCTATCACATCTAATTCAACCTCTTGTTGTCTTACTATCCATATTAATAGCTCTCAGTTTAATTTCTGTGTTACTGTCTTGAGGAAATCTTGAAGCCCATTCTTAAATCTGGGTCTCATCTGAGCTCAGGCACAACCTATCTTTGACATGCAGTTTATTTTAATTATTTCCACTGCTTCCCCCATTCCAGTAAGGCTGTGAATCTTTGTTTCTTGCATAAATAATTCAATAGTTAATTATATGCTCTCCTTTTGATTTCTTTCTGAAAAGACTACAATTATCCCTAACTTTCCACAGTACTCATCAAGTTTCCTCATCCTCTGTGATTAGTCAGGTAAGTGGTCCATATATGAGCTAGCAGATCTTAGTTGTCTCTTGTGTTTACAGTTGTCCCATAATACTTGACTAGCCCTTCACAGAATGAGGCCCAAAACTGTTTACAGCTTCCCGAAGTTCTTTATTTCCTATGACCCTGATTGTCCTTGTTATATAATTCCCTAGTGACAGTATCTTGTCCTTTCCTTTTCCTTCTGCTAACTCCCTCATTATTTAGTATCCTCTCATGTGTTTCTGCCACTCTTCATCAGTTTTAACTGGTATCTCCCCTCCTTTTTTTCCTTCCATCTGGGGTGCATCTTTACCAGTTAACTTCCTTACAGCTACTGCTGTCAGTCTTCTTGAGGATCTTAGCCCTCTCAGCATCATTGTTTACTTCAATTCTCATGACAATTTCTCATTTCCCCCTTACTTCTTTTTTTAACCTCTCCAAATATTTGCAAAATCATCCATCTATACCATAGATGGGCTTTCATCCATTTGTGCCATAGGTGGGCTTTTAGCCCTTCTACTGCTGCTCTATCCTCTTTTCACATAAGCCTGGCCTATCACTTTCCATACCCTTCTGACCTGTAGAAATTCAGCAGGGCTACTGACGCTTGCTTTACATACTTATTATCTTCGGCAGATCCACATCTTCTGCAGTTTTTAAATATATATATATATATATATATATATATATATATATATATATATATGTATATATATAGGGCAGCTGATCAAATAACTAGTTATGCCAACTTTCAGAATATTGACATTATTATGTCAAAACAATGACGTGTTCTGTCCATGCTCAGGGGATTACCCCAGATTGTGATAAACAAAATGCAAGTGTTTTTGTAGGGGGAACCTCCCTGTTCCCCCACACACTCTGCTAATTGTATAGACTAACTCCAAAATTACACAATATAGGTAATATTCTCCTACCTGGGGACTGATGATCATGCACATCTGTTGATCATCTGTTTGATTGGCCAAATGGTGGCGATTAAACAGATATTGACATAGCTGCTCATTCTTCTAGTCTTCTAACTGCCGACAACTCATAGATACATATAGATATAAATATATTGATAGATATACAGAATAGATGCATATCTGTATCTATCTTTGCTTATTTGTTATCCAGGTGAACCCATAAGACATAAGTACCTCAACCAGGGATCTGTCAAAATTACAGTTTAGATCAATGGAAAGTACACCCAAAACAACATTAAGTTCATTAATAGCTTATAGCCTTAATTGTCTCTGCTAAACATCAGAAAGTAAACTTTTAACAGAGGTAATTGAGTCAACATATTTCATCAGGGTTTTAATCTTCAGCCGCCTCAGGGCTTTAATGTCTATTTCAGTTATTATTCTACCTTATTGCAATGATTTCTTTATTGCTTTATATTTTGCTCTGAATTTTAAACATACATTACGTGTGAATAATCACAGGCAATGGTGTACTTCAGCCAAAACAGGATTTCATATTCATAGTGAGAAATGAACTTGGATACTGGCAACTATTCTCCACTGAAATTTTTTATCAACAAATGTTGCTGGAGTTCATGCAGTTTTTGTGTTCCTCCTTTCTAATCACCAATGTCTTACTGCGATGATAAACCTTGTATTTGTTTTTTCTCATTTAGAGAAATTTAACTTTTATGGAGTATGGGATGCTGCAGGAACCAAACTCCATGGATTAGTACCTGATCGCTAAAGATACTCATATCATCTTTTTATCGCTTATCTTTAACTAATCTGATTACCGAAAATCAGAGTAAAGACTCCCTTCTTATCAGTGGAAGGATATGGAGTAAGTTCCTCTAATAATTTAGCAATTAAATTCAGCAACTTCTCAGACTCTGAGACAAGTTATTGATAGTGTGGAAAACCTCAGAGTTTTTTTGTTTTCTAAGCACTGTTCTTCACCTCAGAAAGGAATACAAAAAGTTGGATAAGCGATGTAAGATTAACTACCTCAAGGAATAGCAGGCTAGATTTACAACTGTTTGAGGTATACTGTGTAGTAAGGTAAGCAAGATGCCAGGTAGATAAAGCATTTGGCAAACGTATCACAAGTTATGCCATAAGGGCTACAACTAAAGAGAAAATAATAAATAAATGGCCTTTTCACCACTGTAGTGTGATCCTGGAGTTAGTATATAAAGTAAGGGAGAGTGGGGGGCACAGCCCCCCACATATTATAAACATTTTAAACTCTACACAGTGATACTTACAAGTCTAATGAATAACTGTTTCCAGAAGAGAATATCTAACGAGCATATGTGGGGGGCTTTGCCCACACACCTCCCAATGTGGGGGGCTGTGCCCCTCATACCTCCCTTACTATATATACTAACTCCAGGATCACACTACAGTGAGGAAAAGGCCATATATAACTTTCAATGAAATGAGTTTCAGTCAAGTGAGTTTTCAGTGAAGTGAGCTTTCAGTGAAGTGGTCCTAGTAATTTAATTTTCAGTGAAATGAGTTTTCAATCAAGTGAAGTACACCTATATATATATATATATATATATATATATATATATATATATATATATATATATATAAAATCAGAATTTCAATTGTAATTCCTTAGTTAAACTGGCAAAAGCAATAGTGTCTGAAAGTTTAAAATATTAAAAGTTTTTTTATTTGCAAAATGACTTTAATAATTCTCTTCTCTATGGTAGAAAATCATGTTCAAAACACATGCTGTAAATGATCAAAACCATCAATATATGCTTGTGAAAAGTAATTCAGTGCAGGACAGGACTGCTGGTTTTCTTATTAATAATATTTCTTACATGTGACAATATTGCCCCTAAAGTGCTGTAATAATGCCTGTATCTAACAAATGCGTTCTCAGATCAAAGGCAAATATTCATTCAAGACTGCAGGAACACTTTTTTTATTAGATCCAGCTCCAACTTAGTGTATAATGAGGAAACTGAAAAATTGGTAAATTACATATAAATGATTATTTAAGAATAAGACCAGCAACATGCAATAACTTCCATCATGGTGGATAGAATTGCAGTGACCATGCTGACTGTAAAAGGATTGCAGATTCCTTTCTCTAAAAGAGGGGGCAATATTGGATTGTATAAAGTAGCCTAAAAAGCCATTATGTCTGACTCACTTCAGCCTTACCTTTGCTCTCTTCTAAATCAGATTAGTAGAGAGGACCCAAGCTGATCAGCCCGCTTCGTTCCTAAAGCACAGGATATACTATCATTTTTAAAAATATAGTAAATGTTTGGTTTTGACCTGGTGCTTTAGCTGTCTTTTACAATTTTGCATGCTCCATATGGCTTACATATAGGTAACGCATTCAGTAGTAGTAAGTCATGCATATTTCATATGTACAAAATTACTTTCTGTTTTTCTATAAGTTTACAGGTGATTTATGTCACAGGTTATGGCCAAAAAGGGTTAATTGTAGATCAGTCAGTGCATTCCATTAAAAAAATAAATGAACTAGATAACTTAATCCAGACACCAGTAATGAGCAATAAAATTCACTACTGACAAATGTTTGTGTTAACAGAGAACTCTGGAAAGAAAAGAATTATGTGATGACTTTTAGCCTGCAATTATTTGTACAGACTGCTTCTGCAGGTTTGGTTGAGAAGTGAAAGTTTAAAAGCTCACATCTTTGTAAACCAACCTTCAGTTGTTAATTGCATTTTTATAAGTTTGTTGTGATTTTATTGGACATTACAAGTTACTTAAGAGTATTTATTTTATTTATTGACCAAACTTAGTAAGTGCTGGAAGTCTAAAAAGACAGAAAAAAACAAGTAAAAACAGAGTAGAAACAGCATGCATTTCATTTTAAAGTAACATAAAGTAGAACAAATCAAGTTATATTTGTTTTGAGTGCACTTTAGCTTACTAACCAAAATATGTGTTTTATGTATCTAGCTAACCTTAATGCTGTCTTATCCTCCATAGAGAGAGATTTGTAATCAGGAGTGAAGACTCATGGGGTGAACCTTACTCATGGTGGTTGAGATGTACCGATTACAAATAATGGCCACTTGCCCCACAGCAACGCACCAAAAATTAAGCTTGCAAGTTTCATACAGATATAGCCTGCAGCCCGTCCATGCTCCTACTTCGAATCTCCATAACTAAGTATAGTAAACATGGAAATAAACTAGTGTATGAAATCACAGAGGATCTCCTAATAATGAAACTAAACCTCACTTAAATACAGTAGATTGCATACACATGCAATTCAATTGTACACATAGCTTGTAAAATGGATTACTTTCCAAAAAATAAGACTGATGTATCATTAAAACCACAGAAATTGCACATTCATATTCAACATAAGCTGTACATCACCTTTTAACAATGATGTTTACACTACTTCATCCTAGCTCTTATTGACAAAACAGTCACTTTTCACTAAATATACGTGAGAAATTATGCAATCTGCACAATAACAACCTCATTTCATATCTTCAATCCAGTATTAATGCTTATTTCTGACAATGAAGATTGCCATTACTGAAAATACAATACCACAGCTCATTTAAAATGAAACCATATAAAGCAATGCAGTAATTCTCTTAATCCCTTTGCTACAAAGTTACCATGTTGTTGTTGTTTTTCGGCTTTTCCCGGTTAGGGGTCGCCACAGCGAAACTTCGGTCTGCTAATGATTGGCAGTAGATTTTGATGAACGCCAAGGTGCCAGCTCGATGTTCAACCTTCAACGAAGGCATGCCATTTATGCATGTCTTTCGAACACCCACCCAACCATGGGGAGGACATGCAAACACCACACAGAAGGTACTCCCCACACTCCAGCCGAGAATCGAATGGGAGAACCTGTTGCTGTGAGGCAACAATGCTACCGCTGCACCACCGCGGATGTCATACAAAGTTACCATGTAATGCATGAAATCATGTAAATCAGAGTTATAGTCCTCTTAATTCCATTGATACAAAATTGCCAAGCAAGGCATTAAATATAATATTATTAACAGATGCACTCAAACTGCCTTAACAGTTATGTCCAGTTAGCATTATTGTCTTATTGAGTGTGATGACACAGTCTTTAAACCTGCAGTATTAGGAGTAAATAGAATGTGACAGGCAGGGGTACAGTCTTTCTACCCACCTCCCTGCAAGTCAATGACTATGGAATGCATGAGTAGCTCTAATAATGTATGAATTCTACTGCCACGAGTAAAAACAAATGCCTACCACATCCAAATAAGCTTTATACTGTACATCTGCAAATCATAGTTCTAATCCCTGCTTCCTCAGAATTCCACTCACCTCTAGCTGAGTTCAATGCCTTCCCGTACAATCTTACCAACAATAAATGAAACTTTTTTAAAATTTCCATGCACGTGCATGCACACACATGCACACACACACACACACACACACACACACACACACACACACACACACACACACACACACACACACACACACACATTTTTCAGATAGTGGGGCTAGTTGCTAATCTCCGGTACCAATTCATGGTAATTCTGCTACCAACCAGATTTCCTTGGTATAATAAAAACATAAGTTTCTGACTACCCTTAAAATAAGCCAACTTATAAGTATTTTAGTGATACCATTAAGCTCTGAGCAGTGAGTCTTTGATAGGCAGGTATCAAACAGTGGTCAGTATACCATAGTCAATGTGCAAATTGTTTTGCTACTAAACAAATAAAGCATCAATGATAAAATTAAAATTAAATAATAACATTCTTTACTTGAAATAAATAAACTATAGAATTCTACTTGAAAAGTAAGTCTGCAAACAGGAATAGTCTTACATTGGACATTTAAAATAAAAGTTCTGTACAGATATATGACATACAATAAATTAATTTAGCTAGTCTAGACTAGACTAGTCTAATTTAACTAAATATATACTATGCCCTATCTGTGACTAGATTTCAGTATCAAAATAGAATCTGTGAAGTTCTTGAAGTTAGCTCTATCTGTGAATGTTGCAAAAGGAAAATTTAGCAATGCTTTCCCTAATAGTCGCTTTATTTAAATGTATTTCAGACAGGATTTCTTGTGACTGTAGTTTTGAATTTTGGAAGATTTCACAGCTACTTACTTTTGGGGGAAAGAGTCACAGATAAGATTTTATTAATTGACCAAGAGTAGAATAATCAGGGAATATTAGGCTTTAAGCACTGCAGATTTGTGCACAGCATAGCTGGTTTTACTTTCAAAGTTAGGTACATTCCAGAGTAGCAGTTGAACAATTTTTATATACAGAATTTCATGCACTTTATAAATATTACATGTATTAAAAGTGAGTACAATGTTCATTCTTTTTCTTTTATATTTTAAAGACTTGCTTATGTTTTTTTTCTTAAATCAACATTGCTACTTTCTTCTCTACAATTCACCCTCTTAAAGAATGAGAACATCTTTCCAAGCATCTTATATCTTTTTTTACTCAGAGTATAAAGAATCAGTACTACTGTTTCACACACTAAGTTCATCTTTGAAATGAATTTATGCAGAATGTGGAATCAACATTTATAATTTCAAGAAAATTATTAATATCACCACATCTGAAATCAATGACCCTAAATCTAAAATACAAGGCATTCTGACTTACTTTCCTTTTCTTTTCTAAAGAATATCAATGGATAGTACACATTTGGGAGCTGATAGTCCTCCTGCCTTAAACAGTACAGTAAGCATTAAACCCATTCTTATTGGATTTATGTTTTAATATTTTTAGAGTTTATATTAAACATATAGGTATATATGTATATTGATATTGTTTTGAAATGTGATCATATATATGTATATGTCAACAAATGCTTTTTGCAGTGTGTTTCTTTAAATTTTTTTAAATTGTACATTTGAATATGTCATGGCAGTTGCTTTGTGTATATGTATGTATTTAGTATTGAGAAAGGGTTCATAAAGTGATTTGTTCTCAGCATTCCTTGTGTGATTTTGGATCTTTTTGCAGTTTGAATCAACATTTATAACCAGCATCCCAGACAAAAAAGGCACAATATATCAAACCAGTCTAGCATATACATACCCGCATACCTCTCAAGCTGTTAGAGCAAGAAATCTGGACAAAGACTAAAATAATTGGGGGGGGGGGGCAAAGGCTCAAAAATAGGGACAGATTTTAAATACTGTTTTTTAGACATAGACAGTTGCTAGAATAAAAAGATTTGTGTTAGCATGTTTTTTCTGAATGATATGAATTCTGAAACTCAAATGTATATCATTTAATGACTTCAATCCTCAGTGAATTGTCAGAAAACCACAAATTTTATGAGGAACAGACCAAATTTATGATGCAAGCAGACATTTTGCAAAAATCTGGATGGTGGAGAGTATGCATACTTGTGTTATTAAGGAGGGTAATAAATAATAATCATAAGTAATACCATCTGTCATAGGGCCTACAAATAACCAGCTTACAGGCACAACTTTGCAGTCCATCATTCCATTGATGGATGACTATACCTTCCCATTCACTCCTTAATTCTTTTATCTACCAGCTGATAAATTAATTCAAAGTTTGTTAGGTTCATAGAATCATATGTTCATAGGTACTTTCAAGGCCTTTGATCTATGAGAATCTTTATGTCTAGTCATACATTCTTGAGAAGTTTTTCTTCTTTGTAGTTTAAGTATGAATGACCCAGGACCCTTGTATTTTAAGAGTGAATAGCCCAGAGCTGGGCAGACATCTACAAGTTATTCTTATCCATAAAGAACAACGGTGCTAAACCAGTGGTAAATTTGAGGTTTCCTATCTGTTTGTCCAGATTATGCTTTAATAGATATGTTTGCTTTATGTGCAGAGGAAGATGATTCCAGTGGAGTGGTATTGTGTTATTCTCAGATACATACGTATCTCTCCAATATGTTCATTTTATATCACAGAACAGAAGATCCCTTCAGCAGGTGTATATGCCACCATTAGACATAAGGATGTAAAGCATTCCTGAAAGAATAGGATCCATTGTGGCTCTGTAAGTGAGGCAGAGATCGCCCATCAGTAGGCTGAAAGATACAGAGAAGAGGGACAGGACTTTGAGATAGTTATTGTGTAGCTTTTGTGATTTAGGCCCTTGACTTTCTTCATGAGAAAGCATTGCAGGCTGTCAAGTGTTTGAAGAGGTACATACCAAAGGGGGCAAAGGGGGCATTATACTTAATGATCAGCCTAATAAGTGCTGACTACAGCAAATAATTACATTCCTTGACATACATGCCATACCCTTACTAATAAGCTGTGCAATGAGAAAGGACTTTCTTAACAATAGTGGATACATGATGATCAAAGGACAGTTCATTGTCTATATGGGTTCTCAGGTCCCTAAATACTGGATCAGTTTTCAGGGGTGTGTTGTAGTAATAGTTACATGGGACATCATGCTTGCTGAAGGATACTATTATTCATTTTTTTGTCATTTAGTTTTGATACCATAGGTTCATAGCTTCATAGATGTGTACTAGGCTAATGCCCCTGGGGCCTTTACAACCCTAGCCATAGGATTACCCTGGCATAGTGCCACTGAACCTTAATTCCAGGTATCTCTGTCGAGTAGAGCCACTGGAGTTATCCCCGGGGTGAATTTTCTGTTTCCCATCCACTCATCAAGGTTTCTCTTGAACAGGGTCAGCAAGGTGCTCTGCTTGACATGTTTAGGAAGTCTGTTCCATAGCATGGGCAGTCTCTGGGTTATGAACCTGTCCCTCCAAAATGTTCTGTTAATTGTGGTAGTGAGGTTAAGGTCTCTGGAGCATGTGGTGTGGAGGGATTGGGATTTCTTTAGATGTAGCATTTCTAACAGAGCTGGGTCAGACATGGCTTTGTAAGTCAAAAAGAGATTGCTTCTAAGTAGGCAATATGAGACAGAGAATAGTTGGAGTTGTTTGAGTCTGCCAATATAGGACAAGTGTTTAAGGCCTAGGATCCTCTTTTGCAGCCTCTCCAGTTGTTGCAGGTATCTAGTGAGGTACATGCCAAATGGGGCATTGTACTCGATGATTGGCCTAAAAAGGGAAGAGTAGAGGGAGATAATGACTTCTTTCTTCCTGGATGCCAAACCCTTAATAATAAGATATGCCAAATAGGACTTTCTGGCCACAGTGGCAATGTGGTGATCAAAAGAGAGGCTGCTGTTAACCTGTGTTCCCAGATCTCTTATAATGTCTTCTGTGTTCAGTGGACTACCATCAATGTAGTAATTCATGGGAAGCGGGTTTTCTAAAAGGGGATGACGACAAATTTTTTGGCATTGAGCTTAAGGCCATGGTTCTGACACCAGTCATTGGTCTTAGTGAGGCCATTCTGTAGGATGTCAACATCACTTGGGGAGTTAATAATAGCTCCCAACTTGCAATCATCAGTGAACTTTGTCAGCCAGAGTCCCTTTGTGTTGGCCTGGACTTCATAGAAGCAGACACCAAACAGGAGAGGACCCAGGACCGAACCCTGTCGAACTCCACTTGTGACTAATCAGCAGTCTGACTTAGAGTCAGCTACTTTCACACTGTGGGTTCTATGTGTGAGCCACATTGCAACCCACCTAGTGATATAGGGATTGATGCCAAGCTTAGAGTGTTTTTCTATAATTCCCGAGTGGGGAATGGTATCAACAGCCTTGGCCAGATCAAGGTAGGCTGTATGAACCATATTGCCTTCATCCAAAGCTCTGGTGACTGACTCAAAGAAGTTGACCAAGTTGAGCAAGCATGATATACCCTTCACAAAATCAAACTGTGTTGGATCCAGAGTTTGGAGATTCCCTATATCTTTGTTTATTAGGTCCATGATGATGATGATGATGCGTTCCATAGCTTTGCATATCAGACTCATCAGGCTAATGGGGCGATAGTTCCCAGGGTCTGTAGTCACTCCTCCTTTGTGGAGAGGGATGACTGTAGCAGTGCACCATTCAGTAGGGACAAAGCCTGAGGTGAGGCTGTTATTGAACAGGGCACACAGGTGTGGTGCCAGTTCACTCTGTAGTTCATGTAGAACACAACCAGTGATATTATCAGGTCCCATAGAAGCTGTATTTGTGGCATTAGACAGTGCTGTTTTAACCTGTGCACCAGTAATACTGGGTGCCTGGCAATCTACTGGTATTGTGATTGGTCCTTTGGGGGGGGGGTCAAGTTGGCAGTCAATCTGTCGGCTAGTATACTGGCGATATCTGTTGGCTCAGTGTAGGAGCTACCATTGTGCAGTAGCTCAGAGCAAATCTGGGTATTGCCATGGAAATTCTTTTAATAACTATAGAAGGCCTTGTGATTGCCTTTACTATTGGCTGCAATTCTGTTTTCATAGCTAGCTTTAGAGGATTTGATGAGGTATCTCAGCTTTTTGTTGAGGTTGATAAAGGAGTTTTTCCAGTCTTTGGACTTCACCTTATTCCACATCAGTTTCCTCCTTCTGTTGTAGAGTTTGTTTATGGCAGGGGACCACCACATTGGCTTCCTTTTTTTGGAGGAGAGCATCTTGGTTCTATTGGGTGTGGCGAGTTCAATGCATTTGTGTACGTGTTTGTACAGTGCATTGGTGTTTGATTCTGCAGTCACGCAGCTATTCTCCATTTGCATGGGTGCCATGAAGTTAGCCACGTCTGTTTTTAGGAGCTCAAAGTTAGCTTTGGAGAAGTTTTTCATGATGGGTACCTTTGCAGGGCGGTGGGGGAGGGGGTTGGAGGGATGTGGATTTCCAAGATAATTAGTTTGAGGTCGGGTCTAACCAGTGAGGAGCTGACTATTGGTGTAGAGCAACGGTCGCCCATGTTAGTAATGACCAGGTCAAGCATGTTGCTACCTCTAGTGGGGGTAAGAACAAGCTGGTCCAGGGCATTGGAATTAATGAACTTCAGGAAACATTGGGCAAGTGTATTGGTACATGAGTAATTCACCTAGTTAATGGAGGGGTAGTTGAAGTTACCTAGTAAGAGAGTGTTAGGTTGGACCCTAATATTCTCCAAGGTGCTAAAGAACGTGGAGTGTGAGTCTTGGGACATGATTGGGGACCTATAGCAGGCTACAACCTGAATTGCTGTCTTACCCAGTGTTAGCTGCACCTGAAGTATCTCTGATGTGTTATGTTGGTTTACTAGTCTGAAGGTGTGCGCATCCTTTATGAATATGGAAACACCACCGCCTTTGAGCTTCAGTCCAAGTTCTGGGGCCGAAAGGTGTGGAATGAGTTATAGCCTGGTAGTGCAGGGGTGCTTTCTGTTGCCTTGAACCAGGTCTCTGTTACAGTACAAATGTCTGTCTTCTCCATTGTAAGGAGTACTTTGAGCGAGTGCATTTTGAGATTTAGACTTCTAGCAATGAGCAGCATGACCCTCAAATTGCATTTGTTTGTAGCTGTTACAGTGGTAATTTAGTCTTTCGAACAGCACCTAAAAATGGCATTATAGGGGTGGCAAGAGCATAGGCCAGTATCCAGAAGACCAGGGGTGACAGATGGAGGCCATTTCTGGCAAAGCATCGAGGTCTGTCAATCATGTCATCCTAGGTAGACAGATATAGATCCCCTTAGAATGACACCAGAAACTTAGCCAATTGTTGAAATCAATCATTTTCTGCTTGGTCTGTGGTATCATTCTGGGTGATGGTAGGATGCTGCTCAGGGCTAGGGTCATACCCACCTGGACTATATAATCCGAGAGCTTCTCCATGTCTCTTTTCATGTAGTCCAGTGAGGTACATCTCAGGTCATTCACACCCACATGAACAATGACAGAGTCATATTTGTACCTGTTGTTGAGGGACCTGTGTGAGTGCGTTATGTGGCTGATCCTGGCACCTGACTGTTACTTTCTCCTTATTCAACCTAGTGAGTGGGACATCAGTGTGCCTGTCTATCGAGTCACCTATGACTAGTATGTTGGGCATGATGTTTTGGGTCTATATTACGTAATCAAAGAGACACTTCTTTGAATACATAATAATCAACACCAGAAGACTGAAATCTCAAAACCGCGAATGTCCACGTCCACAAATTTTTTCCTAGGGAAAAAAATTCAGTTGGCCATTTCTGGGATTTACCCTTTTCCCCAACGTAGAACAATCTTAGAGTTGGTATATTTAGTTAGGGGGTGTGGGGGTCACAGCCCCCCACGTCACGGGGTGTGGGGGGTGAAACCTCCCCACTTAAATTAGATTTTAATTGTGTGTGTTGTGTTTACAGCCCAGCAATTTTTTTCCCTAGGAAAAAATTTGCTGACGTGGCCATTTGCGGTTTTGGGATTTTGGTCTTTTGTTGTCAATTATTATGTATTCGAAGAAGTGTCTCTTCAATTACATAATATAGACCCGATGTTTTGCCTTAGGGGCTTTGGTTGAGTGGCACACTGTTTAGGGGAGTTATGTGTCTCGTGATTAGTGTAGTGGTGGTCGAGTGTGTTTCTGCTTGCAGGCCTCTGCTGCTTGGGTAGATCTTTATTGAGAGCCTCCGCGAAGGTGGGTGTGCGGTTTGTGTTTTTATGAGAAGGCAGTGCTGGTGTGTCTTCTGAAGGGCTATGTGTTCCATGTGGTGTTGTGCAAGTGTTGACCTTCTCCTCTTGATCAGCTATTCCAGTCTTGGCTGGAGAGTGTGTGGCTTCTGATTTGGATATATAAGTGCATTTTTCGTAAGTCTGAGTGTTGGAAGGTAAGAGGAGAGGGTTGTCAGTGTACATGAGGCAGTTGCTGCATTGCCTCAAGATGCCCAAGTTCACCAGGTTAATAGGAAAAAGCACAGGGAACTGACCTTTACACATGTCTGGAGGGGTGGGCATTGACAATAAGTACTGGATCTGTTTTCTGGTAGAACGTTTAGTGCTGGTAACACTTCTGTGTGCTACAATAATTGCTACAAGAAGTCTGGTAAAGTGCTAGACTAATAAGCTAGTATATGTGCAGGAGAGGAGAGAACTAGTAGGTTCATAGGTTGGTACTAGGCTATCAGTCCTAGGGCCTATACAAGCCTAGCCATAACAATTCCCTGGCTATTTATTCCCACACTATTTACTTCCCTGGACCCCTGTCTAGCAGGGAGACTGATGTGATCCCCGGGGTGAATTTCCTTTCTCCCATCCAATCATCAAGGTTCCTTTTGAAGAGGGCCATAGAGGCACTCTGCTTGACATGTATGGGCAGTCTATTCCAGAGTCTGGGGAGTCTCTGGGATAGGAAACTATCCCTCCAGCATGTTTTGTTTATTGTGATGACAAGGTTTAGATCCCTAGAGCAGCGTGTGGCTCTGAGGGATTGGGATTTCTTTAAGTGTAGCATGTCCAACAGCTCTGGGTTTGACACGGCCTTGAATGCTAAGCAGAGATTGCCTCTAAGTAGACGATATGCGACAGAGTATAGCTGGAGTTTTTTAAGGCGGTCAGCATAGGTCATCTGCTTTAGGCCTGTGATTCTTTTACTGAGGTATTTCTGTTGCCTTTCCAGTTGTTGCAGATGTCTTGAGAGGTACATACCAAATGGGGCATTGTATTCTATAATGGGTCTAATGAGGGATGAGTACAGTGGGACAATGACCTACTTTTTTCTGGATGAAAAGCCCTTAGTGATGAGGTGTGCCACATAGAAGGATTTCCTGACTGTTGTGGTGATGTGGTTATCGAAGGCGAGACCACTGTCCAACTGTGTCCCTAAGTCTCTTATCACACTTTCAGTGTTTAGTGTACTGCCACCTATGTGGTAATTCACGGGTACATGTTTTTTCCCAAAGGGGATAACTATAGATTTATTGGCATTGAGCTTGAACCCATGGCTCTGGCACCAAGCATCTGTTTCTGTAAGGCCCTTTTGTAGAGTATCCACATCATTTGGGGATTCAATAATGGCTCCCAGTCATCTGCAAACTTTGTTAGCCAGAGTCCCTTAGCGTTGGCCTGTACTTCAGAGAAGTAGATGCCAAACAAGAGCAGTCCCAGGAATGAACCCTGAGGTACTCCACTTGTCACTTGTCTGGAGCTGGATTTCGAGTCGGCTACTTTTACAGTGTGGGTTCTGTCAGTAAGCCAGTTAGCAACCTATTGGGTGACATAGGGATTAATGCCCAGCTTAGTAAGTTTATCTATGATTCCAGAGTGGGGGATGGTATCAAAGGCCTTGGTGAGGTCTAGATAGGCTGTGTGGACCACCTTATCCTTGTCCATGTCTCTGGAGACTGATTCAAAGAAGTCAATCTGGTTCAGGAGACAAGATCAGACCTTAACGAACCCAAATTGGGTGGGGTCCAGTGTTTGAAGGTTGCTAATGTCTTTGTTTATAAGTTCCATGATAATACGCTCCATGGCCTTGCAGAAAAGGCTCATCAGACTGATAGGGCGGTAGTTTCCAGGATCCAAGGTGGATCCCCCCTTGTGGAGTGGGATAACTGTAGCTCTGTGCCACTCAGTGGGCACAAAACCTGAGGTGAGGCTATGATTAAACGTGACACTTAGGTGAGGTGCCAGTTCATATTGTAGTTCATGTAGTACACAGCCTGGGATGTCATCTGGTCCCATGGATGCTGTATTCTTAGCTTTGGAGAGTGCATTTTTTTACCTGTGTGGCCATTATTACTGGAATTTGGCAATCTTCCGGTATTGAGATGGGCCATTTAGGGGGTGAGAGGGTGGTGAAGTTGGCACTGAATCGATCTGCCAGGATATTGGCAATATCCTTGGGATCAGTATATTTAATGCCATTTTGTTTTAGCTCAGAGCAGATTTGAGCATTGCCATTTAGATTCTTGACATAGTTATAGAATGCCTTGTAGTTGTCTTTGGAATCTTTGGCAATTTTATTTTCGTAACTAGCTTTGGAGGATTTTATGAGGGATCTCAGTTTCTTACTGAGGCTGGTAAGGGAGTTTTTTGCATCCTGGGATTTTCCTCTTTTCAGCAACAGTTTCTTCCTTCTGTTGTATAGTTTTTTATGGCAGGTGACCACCAGATTGGCTTCCTTTTTTTGGAGGAGAGCATCTTGGTTCTATTTGGGATGGCATGATTCATGCATGAGTGGATGTGCTCGTACAGTGCCTTAGTGTAGGATTCAGCAGTCGAACTTTCAGCTCACGTCTGCATGGGTGTCATGAAGTTTGTCACTTCTGACCTCAGTAGCATGAAGTTGGCTATGGAGAAGATTTTTATGGAGGTTTCCTTACTGGGGTGTGGGGGTGGGATGTGGATGTTAAGGGGGATTAGCTTATGGTCAGACCTGACTAACGAGGGGTTGACCATAGGTGTAGAAAATCGATTTCCCATGTTGCTAATGACCAGATCTAAGATATTGGACCCCATAGTGGGACTATGGATTAGTTGATCCAGGGTGTTGGAATTTATGAATTCCAGGAACTGTTGGGCAAAGGTGTTGGTACATGAGTAGTTTTCCCAGTTAATTGCAGGGTAGTCAAAATCACCCAGTATTAGGGTGTTTGGTTCTATCTTAATATTTTCCAGTATGTTTAGAAAGGTGTAGTGAGAATCTTTAGGCATGGTGGGGGATCTGTAGCAAGCTACAATTTGGATTGCAGTCTTACCTAGTCTAGTGTTAGTTGCACCTGGAGAATTTCAGATTCATTGTGTTGGGCATCTAGCCTGGTGGTGTGAATATCCTTGGTGAATATGGACACTCCTTCACCTTTAGTGTTTTGGTCCTGGTTTGGTGGCCAAAAAGTGTGGTAAGAGTTGTATCCTGGTATTGCAGGGGTGCTCTCTGGAGCCTTGAGCCAGGTCTCAGTTACTGCACAGATATCGATGTTCTCCATTTTTAGGAGTGCCTTGAGAGAGTGCATTCTGAGGTTTAGACTTCTAGCATTGAGTAGCATTACCTTCAGATTTTGCATGTTTGTACCTGTTACGGTGGTGGTTTTGTCCTTTGAACTTTGCTTAAAAAGGCACTATAGGGGTGGCAAGAGCCTTAGCCAGTAACCTGGGGTAACAGGTGCAGACCATCTCTGGCAAAGCATCGTGGTCTGTCGATCGTGTCATCCCAGGCAGACAGATACTGGATCCCCTTTGAATGACACCAGAACTTAGCCAATTGTTGAAGTCAATCATTTTGTCCATATATTGTGGTATCATTCTGGGCGAAGGCAGGATGCTACTCAGGGCTAGGGTCATACCTGCCTGGTCCACATGATCTGAGAGCTCTTCCATGTCTCTTTTCATGTAGTCCAGGGAGGTACGTTTCATGTCATTCACTACAACATGGACAATGACAGAGTCATATTTGTACTTGTTGTGGAGTGACTTAAGTGCATGCATTATGTGGCGGATCCTGGCACCCGACAGGCAGCTGACTGAAATTTTCTCTTTGTTCAACCTGGTGAGTGGGACATCAGTGTGCCAGACTATAGAGTCACCTATGACTAAAGTGTTAGGTACGTTGTCTTGCCTTAGGGGCTGTTGCTGGGTGGCACACTGGTGTTGTGAGCTATGTGACACTTTGGTTGTGATTGGTGTTTGTTTGCATTTCAGCTACAGAGGTCCTTGTTGCTTGGGCAGGTTACAGTTAAGGGCCTCCACATATGTGGATTTGGTGTTGCTATATGTGGGTGTTGGTTGTGTGGGTTTAGAAGGGCTATGTGTTGCTTGATGTGTAGTGTGGGTGTTAACCTTCTCCTCTTGACTGTCTCATACAGTCTTGGGTGGAGAGAGCTTTGCTTCCAGTTTGGCTATGTAAGTGCATCTCTCACAGGTTGTAGTGTTGGGTGGTAGGAAGAGAGGGTTGTCTATGTACATGAGGCAATTGCTGCATTGCCCCAGTATGCCCAGATTCACCAGGTGGACAGGAGAAATCACCGGAAACTGACCCTTGGACATGCCTGGTTTGGTGCTTTTTTTTTTTTTTTGTAAAGTACAGGAGCTGTTTTCCCTTACCTTAGCGAGGTACTTTGCAATTATAGGCTGTTTAGTGCCTACGATTAATTTCTCCTTATTAACAAGGAGAGTTGAGTGCTTGTATCAATTTAAGGCTTCCTAGTGCTTTCCAGCAGGTATTATAGCAAGTGCTAGTCACAGGGATGCTTAAAGGTAAGATGAAAAAAATGCACACTGCAGTGTGCACTAGAGAAGTTACATGTGAAAGTAGGTAACTTAAGTTTTACCTGTTTAAAAAGTTAAGGTTTAGTGGAGAGTTACTATTTTTAAAACAGCAGGATGGATAGAAAGGGGTGGTCACTTTTGTATTCTGGTACTATGGAATACAGTAGGATGGCCAATAAATTTAAATAGTTGAAGGGGAGTGATTTCAAAAATGATAATTTTATGATTACTCACACAAGCCAGTGAAAGCAGAGAGGAAATGAGATATATGGTCAAATTAACGCAAGAGGCAGGCAACTAGAAAGACAGTGGCATTTAACAAGATAACTGTAACTGGGTGGGAAGGTGGGGAAACATTTCTGCCTGACTCAGAAGAGACAGAGCTGTGGTCTCTTTTGAAGTTTTAATATGCAGTTAAAGCAGAATGCAAGTAAAACACAAGGTAAAGAAAACAAACCACAGTATTCAAAATATAAAAATGCAATAAAGTAATACAAAATACAACAAATAAAAGCAAACTAACCTTTCCTTCACAGCAAAGTGTAGCAGAGTCTGGATGAGCATTTGTGGTAAAGAAGATCTAAGAGCCTTTCTGGTAAAGTAGATCTAAGAGAAAAATTGAAGAGCAGACTCTGGCACCACTCAGAAGCTTACAAACAGCCCTGGATACAGCAAGTCTGCATCTGGACTAGACTAGTTACAGGAAAGATGGGAAACAAGTGCAAATGCAGGCTTTTAAACCAGAATGTTGAGAGAGGTGGAAAAACTGTCCAAACAGCCAATAAACTACAATTTTCAGGCCAGGAACCACTCCTCTTGTGGTAGATAGGCTACCTAGTGCTTACCACTACCATTGATAAGCTAAAAGGCTTCCCACCAACACAGAAAGGCTTGGGGGGAGAGGGGGGCCTCCAATGCTTACAAACATTCTTGGACACAGCAAATCTTTATCTGGACTACACTAGTTACAGGAAAGGGGGAAACAAGCACAAACACAGGCTTTTAAGCCAGAAAGTTGAAAGAGATGGAAGAAACTTCCCAAAAGGCCAATAAGCCACAATATCTTGGCCAGAAACCACTCCTCTTGTGGTAGATAGGCTACCTATTTCTTATCACACTGTTTTTTGTGGAAAGGCCCTCTTGGAGGATCATGGTATCTTCTGGACAGTTTACATTTACCTGCAAAACTTGGTCAGCTGTAAATCATTAACATTTGCTTCAACCTCTTTGAAGTAAATGCCAAAAAGAAGTGGCCCAATAAATGAATCCTGGAGTCTATTGCTAGTGATAGGAGGCACCTGCCCTAATTTCCTGAGTTCTGTTATTGAGGTAGTTTGCTATCCAAGTATTTCATTTACCTGGGTGAGTTTATCAACTATATCTGAGTATGGGATGATGTTGAATGCCTCTGCAAAGTCTAAATATATGGTGTGAACTGCTTTATCCTCATCCATTGCTTAAGTAACCTTCTCAAAGATGTCAGCCAGGTTAAGTACACAAGATCTGCCCTTCACAAACCCAGACTGGCTTAAGTCAAGAGTTTGCAGGTTGTCTGTGACCTCATTTATTAATTATGTAATGGTCATTTTCATAGCCTTACAGATGAGATTGGTCAGGTGTATGGGTCTGTAATTGTGCAGGTCCATTGACAGCCCATCTTTGTGGATGGAAATGACTGATGCTGTCTTCTATTCATTTGGCATAAAGTGTGTTTGGAGGCTGGTATTGAATAGTCTCTGTAGGGGTGTGATAGGGCCTGCTTCAGCCTGATCATTAGGTTCATAAGTGAATATTAGGCTATTTGTCCAGGAAAGCCCATTTTAAGTGTAGCCAACAGCCTAAGATCAGAATCATACACTGTACCTTGTGTCTATGCAGTGAAGAACTTAACCATTATGCCAAACTTATCCCTGGGCATCCTGGTATGCTATCCAGTCCTGTAGAAGCAGTAATGTTGGCCTTAGATACTGCTTTGAGGACTTGTTTTTGGAGATTTGAGGGGGGTGTGGATGCTGGTATTTGATCTGGGAATGTGTTGGGGGAGGAGTTAGAACTACATTTTTAAGCTAATAGATTGGCAATAACCTCTGGGTCTGAGTATATGTTATCATTTTCTATCAGCTCTGTGGAGTGTTGAGCATTGTTCCTGAATTTTAACCCAGTTGAAGAAGGCTTTGTGTTTGTTTTTGCCTGAGTGGCAATTTTTACCTCATGTCTAGCTTTCTCTGGTTTGATCATGGTTTGGAGTTTCCTGTTAAGTTTAGCAATAGTGTTTTGGCATCTAGAGAGTTAAATTAATTTTTATATGCAATGAGCTTTTTTCTTTTATTGTAGAACCTTTTTATATTAGGGTTCAACCACAGGGTGTTTATTTTTAAATTTGGCACTATAATTACTTCATAGATGTTCAGATGAATTTGTGCAACTAAATACATGTCCATAAAGCTTGGCAGAGAAAAGATTCTATATACACGGAGGGATCTTTAGGTTTGAAGGAATGCTGAATTTATTCACGTCATTGCTCAGTTTTATTAGATTAGTTTTAGCATACTCTTAGAATATTGAGTTATTGGAGGATGCTTCCAGCTTCAGTCTTATGGTAAACATGATTGAGTTCTTGTCTAAATTAACTAGGGTGTAAGTTATAGCTGGTAAGGAACAGAGCTGTCACATATTAATGAGAACTAAGTTGAGGATTTTGTCACCTCTAGTTTCAGTGTGGATTAGCTAATCCAACAGCTTTGTATCGTCTGGACTATGTACAAGTCTCCAGTTGATGGAGAGATAGATGAATTTCCATCTGAGAATGGTGGTTGGCCGAATGCACAGGGACTCCATACTAGTCAGGTAGGAAGTATGAACCAGGGGTAACACAGAGATGGCTCTACAGGTGATTATGATATGATAAGGGGTTTTGTTAATGGTAAGCTGGACATGGAGGAACTCCAGATCATTATCCAGTCTAACAAGTCTGAAGGTGACATTTTGTTTTATAAATATGGAGACACTGCCACCTTTAATGCCTTCATCTAATGTGGTGGGCATGAATGTACGGTAAACTTTGAAGCCATGCACTGATGGGGTGATCTCAATGGTCTTGAACCAGGTCTCTTTGACAATTCATATATTGATGCTTTCTAGGGTAAGGATTGCCTGTAGGGAATGGTGTTGCTTGTTAAGCCTTTTAGCATTGAGCAGCAATACCTTTGTGTATCTGTATTTTGTTTTGTTATATACAAGCTTTTGAAGACGGATGTTGCCTAAAAAATATGCTGTGGGGGTGGAAAAAGTCTTTACCAATATATGAAAGCCTTGGGAGGGGGTGGATATCTTTAGAGCATCCCTGGCAAAGCAGTTAGGATTGTCTGCCATCTTCTCCCAGGTTGATTTATACTGGACCCCCATTGAATGACACCAGAAACTAAGCCAACTGTTGAAATCAATAATCTTGTATTTGTATTACAGCATCATTCTTGTTGACAGTAAAATGCTGCTCAATGCTAGGTTCATACCTGCCTTAGACTCATGTTCAGGGAGCTCCATCATCTCTCTTTTCATATATTCCAGGGAGCTATATCTCCATCATTTACTCCCGCATGTACTATGACTATGTCATATGCATACTTTTGGAGCAATGACTTTGCATGCATGATGTGACAGATCCTGGACCCTGAAAGGTGTCTAACCATGACCCTCTCCTTCATCTGCCAGGTGATTTGTGCATCAGTGTGTCTCATTATGGAATTGGTTATGACTGGGATGTTGGATTGTGTGGATGCTTGCCTTTGAGGCCTTTTAGTTGAGACACTGCGAATTGTAGATGCATGTTTCATGATAGGTGCTGTCTGAGTTGAGTGTTTGTGAAATTACAGAGGGTACTTTTAGGTTACATTTAAGAGGTCTTTGTGGTTTAGGTAGGTTACTTTTAAGACCCTTAGCATATGTAGGTGTTTGGGTTTGGTCTGTATTGTGTGTGTTAAGTATATTGTGGTATGTGCTACTAATAACTTGTTTGCTATTTGTAGCAGCTGTATGCATTGATTCACAAAATCTGTATAAACCTCTCATTCATCCTAGAATGGAATTTCCACTGTTATAAGTACACAAGTAAAAATACTGGGTCACCATCTACAGCTTGTGTCAGAGATATTTCCTCAGTGAGACCATATGTTTTCAAGAGGCTGCACATTTTCAGCCTAAGAAATTTAACACTAAGTTAATACTAACTACTAGTGTATTAAATTGAAAGAATTACATATGGTTTTGCTTTCTACTCATCTGTTGAGCTTTTAGCTTCTTTTGATTTCCTCTGATTTCCCCAATTTGCTGTCAGTTTTGCATTCCAGCCCTGTTAACATTTGCTAAAGTTCTTGCTCAGTCTGCCTGTAATGCCACACCATCTGTATACAGCCACTTTATTGATATGTTCACTGTGAGCTGTTTGCTAATGTAATCCATCACTAGTTGAATAGCAATAGGCTCAGAGATGAACAATGATGCATACCTACCCCCACTGGGAACCCTTCTGTGAGTCCAAACACAGTCTGTACTTGTATAATTTGGTTCTTGTACCTAGTCTGCACTATTTCTGCCAATGTTTCTGGGACTTTGAACCACAGCAAAACTGTCCAGTTCGTCTTTCTTGGGACCTTTTAATTTGCATTCTCCAAGTCTAGGAATGCCCAGGGGACTGCTTACTTACATAAAGCTTCTTCTTAACTATCTGTCTCACTGCAAACATGGGGCCAGTTATGCTGCATCCTGATCTGAATCCAAGACGCTTATCTTCCATCTTTTTTATTACTACTCTGTGTATTCATTTATCTTTTACTCTCTCGAGCACTTTCGTGCCATGTGTCAGGAATCTGATACCTCTATACTGCCACCCATCATGAATGGCCCCTTTGTTCTTGCCCCCTAGAATGCTTATTTTCCAGTCAACTTGAATCTCCCTTTCTCCATACCACTACGAGCTCCCCCGGCATTTCTTCCTTAGCTTACCCAGCATCATCATTATATCTGCCATGACCTCACTTAAGCCTGCTGCTTTCCCTGATTTAACTTTCCTTATTGCTATTCTTACTTTTCTTAGGGTGTGCCCATCTTCCCATATCATTGTAGGCTGTTCCTGGGGCAATGCAGCTTCTGTGGAGTTTTCCTCATTTAGAAGATGCTGAAAGTACTCTTTCTCTCCACCTTTCATGTCCTGTGGACTGATGACCTATATTTTGTTGACATCCCTTGTGAATGGTGTTTGATGACTAGCTTCTTTATCTTTCTGTCTTTGCCTTTCAACCTAATAGAGCTTCTTTGTGCTACCTGCTAAGTTTCCCAAAGCTGGCAGAGGGCCCCTGATGCTTTATTCTTTGCTATTGCAACTGTTCTGTTAGCTTTTTTGTTAGGCAATCATTACTATCTCTAAGCCTGTCCTATCTTTCATGTCCTGCATGCCCTTCTTCTTTTGATTGTTTCCCAGATGTTTGCATTCTACCACCTGCTTTCCTTATCCCCTAGATAAAGCAGAACTGCATGACTTGGAGATGATAATGGGAGACCTGAATGTTCATATCAGGATATACAGAGCAGGATATGAGAACTTTCTGGCACCTCTTGGGTGAGTCAAAAGAAATAAAGAAAGGCAAGTCATTCTAGACTTTTGTCTGGTAATGGCTTTAATGGAGGCCAAAACATGATTCAGTAAGACAGTCAAAAGATCACATACATGAGAGGCCAACATGAAAATCAGGTAGACTTCCTCCTACTAAGGAAAAGGCATTGTAGTAGAATCAGATTGCAATGTCATCCACATTGAAACAGTTGTCCCACAACATAAACCACTGGTTGCCACAACCATCTGCAAGCAGTGTTCAGAAAAGGCTCGAACGTCAACGGAGACTAGGATGAAGACCTGGAAGTTAACTGGAGAGAAAGCACATGAGTTAAAGGAATTACTCAGGACTCTAGCACCTCAGAAAGAAGAGGATATAGGGTGGAATTGAAAAAGAATGGCAGCACCTCAAAACAGCATGTGTGAGGACTATAGAACAGATATACAACCAAGCCAGGTACATAAGGGAAGCTGTTGGTGGGATACAGAAGTCCAGGAAGTCATCAATAGAAAGAAGACATGCAGGAAAAAGTGGGAGGTAGAAAAGATGAATCAGACCAGGAAGGAATACAGGTTAGATAACAAAGAGGCTAACAGGGGAGTTGCAGTATCAACAAACAAGGCATCGGAAACACTCTACCAGCTTCTATAAAGTGACTCAATAAATGACATAAAGAAACTCTATCAGGTTCTAGGCAAAGATTAAGAAGATAGTTGGACACTGTTCATAAGGATTGCCAGCAACAACCTGCTCACCAGCCCACAGGACATCAAAGGCAGATGGAAGAAAACTTCCAGCAGTTTCTGAATGAAGAAAACCTCACAGACGCTATTCTGTCCCAGACACAACCTACAATGAAAGAAGGGGAGAGCTCATCTTAGAGGAAGTAAGAACAGCATTGAGGGAAATGAAGCCAGGAAAAGCAGCAAGCTCACATGAAGTCACAGCAGATATGATAAAGATGTTGGGTGAGATAGGGAAGAAATGGGTCCTAAGGCTACTCATAGTGATATGGAGAGGAGGCACATCCCAGATGATTGAAGAATAAGCATACTAGTGCCAGTGCTCAAGAACAAAAGGGACATTCACAACTGTGGGCAGTATAGAGGTATCAAACTCCTGTCACACTGCATGAAAGTTCTGGAGAGGTTGATTGACAAACAAATACAAAATGTAATGAGATGAGCAGTTTGGATTCAGATCATGATGCAGTACAACTGAGCAAATGTTCCAGATGCTTGAGAAGGAGCTAGAGAAGAGGAAATAATCCAACTGTCCATTACCAGACTTGGAGAAAACATATGACAAGGTCCCAACTGATTTGGGCAGTTCTGCGGTGGTTTGAAGTTCCAAAAACATTGCGAGAATTAGTGCAAACTATACACAAGGACTCAATGACTCGACTCAAATACGAAGAGTGTTTGGGCTCATAGAAGGGTTCCCAGGGTGTGCATATGGGCTCAGCTCTTTGCCAACTGCTGTTCATACTGGTGATGGAGTACATTAGCAAACAGGTCAGAGTGACAGGTCAATAAAGTTATTATATGCAGATGATGTGGCACTGCAGGTACTCTAAGCAACAACTTCAGCAAAGGGTAAAGGAATGGAATACAAAACTGAAGGCACATGGGTTGAAACTGAGCACAGATAAGACAGTTGTAAGGGAAGCAAATGGGGAAAAATCAGAAGAAGTTGAGAATTGAGATAGAAGGGAAAGTAGTGGAACAGGTTAACAGCTTCATGTATCTTGGAGGGATGGTTGAGGAGAAAGGAAGTCTGAATGAGGAGGTCAAAGCTAGAATCAGAGGAGCTGTCCAACTGCCACAGAATGTCAGGAGTAGTGTATGACAGAAGAATGCCAAAGAAGCTGAAAACTGAGGTGTACATAACAGTAATGTGACCAGTACAGCTGTATGGTTCAGAAACCTGGGTAGGTAAGGTAGAATAGTTGGAAGAACCTAGTGATCATGGAGATGAAGTGCCTGAGATGGGTGGTAGAATGCATACTCTGGAACAGACAAAGAAATAACAATCCAAAGTAGGACAAAGACAGCAGATTACGGTGATTTGGGCACATGTTCAGAAAAGCAGAGGACAATCTGGTGAAGAAGATTTGGGACAAGCAGGAAGATGGGAAGAGGAAAGCAGGGCATTCAGAAAAGAGCTGGATGGATTGTGTGAGGGAAGACCTACAACAGTCAGACATGAGTGTTGAAGAAGTTAAGAGAGTGGCATTGAACTGAGAGAGAGATGGTGACAACTGACACGACACACCAACCTCATGTATAAAACGGGGAAAAAAGGGGGTTGTTGATGATTTAGGGCAGAACTATCCAGCATTTTATTGTCAGGTAGGAGGGATTTCACTGAGACACTGGGAGAAGGAGATGGTCTCTCCCAATTTGCCTTCACTAAATTGTCTTTTGCTTTCCTGTACATGTGAGCAAACCATTGTAATCTGTTCTGCTTGACTTAAAGTTATATCTTCAATACATATAATAATAATATCCTAATTGGGATGACCCTACATTTTCAGTGATAAATTCCTTAATCAATTTAAAAATATTTCTATTATGCTGATGTCATCATAGCCATGATAGCAATAAACATTCATGTAAGCAAAAAACAAAGAAACAACAGATATACAACATCCAATAGTTATTTTGCCTGCAAAGTTAAAACAGAACTTTCAATTTATGTTAAGAGAATTGAGTTTCATAACAGTACACTTAGCTTATAGAATTTACTACATAGTTCCTGAGATTGATTGCCTCTGATTCTCTCTCAGCAAAGATGCCTGCCATCACATATACCCACACTTAAAAACCAGAATGAAGATGCAGCCCTAATCTTTTAGTAACTGTTCAATCTACTGATCCTTTTCTACTGATGTCTGAAAATCTTACACCTGAGATTCAGACTCTTCTATACATTCCTTCATAATCACCAGTTTCTTTCTTAGTCTCAGCTTTTTGAACTGTATCCGGTAGTAGCGGTGGATCAAGAAACAAGTCTTGCACCATCTAGAACAAAAAGACATTAAGAAGAGTAGGATGCATTAGTTTACATGTTAAGTTGGTATGTACAATATTCTCGCACTTCAGTGAAAAATTGGGCTTGCTACTTACTTGTTTGGTCTGAAAAATCAAGGAGAAAATACTTCCATCAAATTTATATACTGTAACAAACTTTCAAAATGCAGGTTAAACGTGTTCTTTTATAAACCTGATGTCAGACTAGTCAGTCAGGTTCTAATTCACCCATTAGCAATGCTGATACCACTACTAGAATTTGGTTTGGTTCCTCTGCTGTGAAAGCTTTCACCAGGGAACCAGTCTAAATTGCAGTTTTGTCCTTTGTATACATAACACAACTCAACCATTCATCTATTTCTGGGACTCTGATCACTTGCAAATTCTCTCTCTAGGCTTTATTGTCCAACTCATTTGATTAAAATCCTATTCTAAAATGTTCCTTACATACTTGCAAACTTTTATTTTCACAGTAGTTTACTGCTGTAATCTCAAAATGGTCTTCATTTTTTTTCAGTTTTTGTCCATATCATCTCTGTCTCCACATTTGGGTGTCCTCCGTTAGTCAATCAATTTATGTGTCATTTTTTAGAGTTCAGTCAAAATGGTGACCAAAGAGAACTTCAAAGCCACATTGCTTGGAATCACATCTAGACTTTTTGCAATTCTGTCACCATCCAATATATCCATAATCATATGGTCCACCACAGCTATGATAACTGGAGTGCTTTTAGACTTTTTCAACCTTTTTTTCAGTATTTTTCACATATAACAAGTGGGGTTACACTTAAAGCTGCTTTTTCACTACTTTCACAAAAGAAATTGCATTTTTTGTTAATTTACTAAAATTTTCACAAACAGCTGAGATGCGTTTCCTTATGAAGCTTTGCTCAACTTTTTTTCCTATACTAAGTTTTTATGTAATTTTCTTGAAATCTATGTCAGATCATTCAGTTTCCATGGTGAAGTTCAGTCTGTCATTATACATGCTTCAAATCCAATCAGGATGCCCAAAGGTAAAACTGAAGCTGGTATATACAGTTTACAGACCTTTTGCAGCATCTTTAAAAGCATATGTTGAAAAATATTTGGTAGTCAGCTAGTGTCCTGATAAAAATGGAAAGTAACCATTTCAGCATGTGGAAACTCCTGTGCATATCTACTTATGCATCCTTCATGCTATATTCAACTTCTTAAATGTGCTATTCTACAGCAAATTCTTTTGCATTCTTCGGGAGCAGGAAATAATGCTTTCAGTTTTTCTTAATAGTTCTGGAAACAAAAACTACAAGAATGTTTTGAATAACAGTTTTTTTTGCTGTTGCCTGTTATACCATATTCCTTTGAGTCCTGGAAAGAGAATTTTAATATTTCGTCATAACTGATGAGAAAACAAATTAAAAGTAATAATCCATACCCCCTAGGATCCCTTGGAATCATTACAAATCATGATGGTTGCTGTGCTATGCCTACATGATGTAAGCATGTAAGCCCAATGAGCAGCAGCGCTAATCAAAAATGCATGCTGCTCATCGCACCTATATGGACGCAAGCACCTTTCCATGACTAGCACAGTGTTCACAACCATGGAAAGGTGCTTACAAGCATGAGCACAGAATGTGAACCAAACAGATCACATGCAAGCAATGCTCAGACACAAACACATGTTGTAGCCCAGCTATATTATGGGTAAGCACAGGGAAACAATACAGAAAGATGGAAAGTTATTACACTAAGTGTGTTATAATGATTTAGTAATGTTGATGAGGAGAAATGTTTCTTATACACTTTTGTCACATTTGTTTGCAGGAAATGAGTGCATGTCCTGCAGACAAATGTGACAAAAGTGTATAAGAAGCATTTCTGACAAAACCAACAATATCAATGCACTGATAATTAATGTGAATGTCAATCCCTCATTTATGCACATAAATAATAACAGACATGCTAATAAAGGATGTGATAGGGGCATAAAGCTACAGTGTAACAAAGGGGGGTGAAAATGTGATATACGTGTTAATTAAATGTTGACTTGAGACAAGAGTCACCAGGGGTAGAAGATACTGTAAGGGATGATTGCATAAACTGTAGTTATTGCATCTAAGGATGTATTTACAGGGAATTTATGTAAGTAAGCTGACAACAGCACTGCATTATCAATTTTACCATGTATACATAAGGACAAAAGGATCTTCTAGCTGTAATGTCATGTAACTCATAAATGGACATGTTTATGCAAAAAAAAAAAAAAAGACAAAGACAGTAGGAAAGGGGGTTATCACCTTTGTTGTAAAAGACAAGAAAATGTTGCATGGTTTTCTAAATGCTACATGCCAATCTAACAACAAACTACATACATAACAGGCCAATGAAAAGCCAAAGCAGATGACTTATCAGAAGTCCAGTTTTGCCATTGCTGATTTGCAAACATGTCTGACATAGTAATACTGGGCATGCTCACATGCAATTAAAGGAAGCAGTAAAATAGCAGCAATTCAACAGCAGCAATACAATAGCAAGTGTTGTAACAGAGAACCAATCACATTTTCTGATGGTTTTGCAGCATGCCATGCAGTCAGAGATGTTTATGGAATTACACATCTGTCGCTGTATAGTGTGACAGAAACAACTGCAGTATTAAACATGTCTGGAGGAAGACATGCAATGCAGAGAATAATTATCTTTGAACAGGTAATGCGTATGAGTAAGGAATGACCTAAGAAATATTTGCGTCATATCATATTTGAACACATGCCCAAAGAGGTATCATAAAGATGCATAACTACCATGGGCACCACAGACATACACATATTGGTCATGTAAGGAAGAAACCCTTGAAGGGTATACAGCACTATCATATCGTACAAGGTGTACTGATGATGTACTTGACATGAAAATGCCTTAGAAAGGTGGCTATTTGAGTGTGTGTAAGCCACTATTGTTGGACAGACAGATGTCACCAGATTCAAACCCCTGCCTATTATGTAAGGCTCTCTCCTGACCCCTGTATTGACAGCATTTGCCACATCAGATAACAATAGAGGTTGTCACAAATAACAGAAAAGAATGTGTGTTTGTGTGTTACAAGAGGTATGAATATAACATGTACAATTCGGTTTATTAACAATGATAGAAATGAGCAGCACATGTTACTGTCTGCACAACAATGAGCACTACAATATGTCTGCTTCTTTGACAAGGAAGCTGTTTCCATCATGTGAGACACATGCTGCCCCAGAAATGATCACCAGTCTATCTGTGTAAGTATGCTATAAAAGCCAGTACTCAGTGCATAAGCCACAGGAGCACTCACATGACATACCCTGAATAAACATTTCACTGCCATGCAAACATAACATGTGATGACACATCATTGTCCCACATAAAAATGTGTATGAATAACTAGATACAATGGAGTTTATGTAATGTCAGAACATGAATATATGCTTGCCTTTTCAGTAACTAACCATCAAGCAATGCAACTCCACTGACTAATGACATTTAGATGAACCACAGTTGCCACAGTTGAAGCCCTACGACTAGCAAAACACTCCACGATGCTAGCTTATTACATCATATGTAAGTATGATACACAGTCTCTGAGATGAAAGGGGTTGTGAAGGACACTCTTGCTGTAAATGGATACATTATAATTCTGTTATATGTCATTCATGCATTACAGTATAAAGCCTAGCAATAACATCAGGTACTGAATATGATGTTGAACATGTAAGCATTTAACAGCAGGTAATACAAGATAGCTAACAAGATGAATGCGCAATGTTGGAAATATCAGTACAGTTGTGAAATATGTGGTTATATGAAGGCATTACATCATGTTATTTCTGTAAGGGATATGTGTACTTGTAATTGCTGTAGTATCTCGTACATCATGTTTTTTCTGTAAGGGATATGTCTGCTTTTTATTGCTGTAATATGTCATACATCATGTTATTTCTGTAAGGGATATGTGTGTGCTTGTGATTGCTGTAGTATGTCATACATCATGTTATTTCTGTAAAGGATATGTGTGCTTGTAATTGCTGTAATATGTCATACATCATGTTATTTCTGTAAGGGATATGTGTGCTTGTAATTGCTGTAATATGTCATACATCATGTTATTTCTGTAAGGGATATGTGTGCTTGTAATTGCTGTAATATGTCATACATCATGTTATTTCTGTAAGGGATATGTGTGCTTGTAATTGCTGTAGTATGTCATACATCATGTTATTTCTGTAAGGGATATGTGTGCTTGTAATTGCTGTAGTATGTCATACATCATGTTATTTCTGTAAGGGATATGTGTGCTTGTAATTGCTGTAATATGTCATACATCATGTTATTTCTGTAAGGGATATGTGTGCTTGTAATTGCTGTAGTATGTCATACATCATGTTATTTCTGTAAGGGATATGTGTGCTTGTAATTGCTGTAATATGTCATACATCATGTTATTTCTGTAAGGGATATGTGTGCTTGTAATTGCTGTAGTATGTCATACATCATGTTATTTCTGTAAGGGATATGTGTGCTTGTAATTGCTGTAATATGTCATACATCATGTTATTTCTGTAAGGGATATGTGTGCTTGTAATTGCTGTAATATGTCATACATCATGTTATTTCTGTAAGGGATATGTGTGCTTGTAATTGCTGTAGTATGTCATACATCATGTTATTTCTGTAAGGGATATGTGTGCTTGTAATTGCTGTAGTATGTCATACATCATGTTATTTCTGTAAGGGATATGTGTGCTTGTAATTGCTGTAATATGTCATACATCATGTTATTTCTGTAAGGGATATGTGTGCTTGTAATTGCTGTAGTATGTCATACATCATGTTATTTCTGTAAGGGATATGTGTGCTTGTAATTGCTGTAGTATGTCATACATCATGTTATTTCTGTAAGGGATATGTGTGCTTGTAATTGCTGTAGTATGTCATACATCATGTTATTTCTGTAAGGGATATGTGTGCTTGTAATTGCTGTAGTATGTCATACATCATGTTATTTCTGTAAGGGATATGTGTGCTTGTAATTGCTGTAGTATGTCATACATCATGTTATTTCTGTAAGGGATATGTGTGCTTGTAATTGCTGTAGTATGTCATACATCATGTTATTTCTGTAAGGGATATGTGTGCTTGTAATTGCTGTAGTATGTCATACATCATGTTATTTCTGTAAGGGATATGTGTGCTTGTAATTGCTGTAGTATGTCATACATCATGTTATTTCTGTAAGGGATATGTGTGCTTGTAATTGCTGTAGTATGTCATACATCATGTTATTTCTGTAAGGGATATGTGTGCTTGTAATTGCTGTAGTATGTCATACATCATGTTATTTCTGTAAGGGATATGTGTGCTTGTAATTGCTGTAGTATGTCATACATCATGTTATTTCTGTAAGGGATATGTGTGCTTGTAATTGCTGTAATATGTCATACATCATGTTATTTCTGTAAGGGATATGTGTGCTTGTAATTGCTGTAGTATGTCATACATCATGTTATTTCTGTAAGGGATATGTGTGCTTGTAATTGCTGTAGTATGTCATACATCATGTTATTTCTGTAAGGGATATGTGTGCTTGTAATTGCTGTAGTATGTCATACATCATGTTATTTCTGTAAGGGATATGTGTGCTTGTAATTGCTGTAGTATGTCATACATCATGTTATTTCTGTAAGGGATATGTGTGCTTGTAATTGCTGTAGTATGTCATACATCATGTTATTTCTGTAAGGGATATGTGTGCTTGTAATTGCTGTAATATGTCATACATCATGTTATTTCTGTAAGGGATATGTGTGCTTGTAATTGCTGTAATATGTCATACATCATGTTATTTCTGTAAGGGATATGTGCTTGTAATTGCTGTAATATGTCATACATCATGTTATTTCTGTAAGGGATATGTGTGCTTGTAATTGCTGTAGTATGTCATACATCATGTTATTTCTGTAAGGGATATGTGTGCTTGTAATTGCTGTAGTATGTCATACATCATGTTATTTCTGTAAGGGATATGTGTGCTTGTAATTGCTGTAGTATGTCATACATCATGTTATTTCTGTAAGGGATATGTGTGCTTGTAATTGCTGTAGTATGTCATACATCATGTTATTTCTGTAAGGGATATGTGTGCTTGTAATTGCTGTAGTATGTCATACATCATGTTATTTCTGTAAGGGATATGTGTGCTTGTAATTGCTGTAGTATGTCATACATCATGTTATTTCTGTAAGGGATATGTGTGCTTGTAATTGCTGTAGTATGTCATACATCATGTTATTTCTGTAAGGGATATGTGTGCTTGTAATTGCTGTAGTATGTCATACATCATGTTATTTCTGTAAGGGATATGTGTGCTTGTAATTGCTGTAGTATGTCATACATCATGTTATTTCTGTAAGGGATATGTGTGCTTGTAATTGCTGTAGTATGTCATACATCATGTTATTTCTGTAAGGGATATGTGTGCTTGTAATTGCTGTAGTATGTCATACATCATGTTATTTCTGTAAGGGATATGTGTGCTTGTAATTGCTGTAGTATGTCATACATCATGTTATTTCTGTAAGGGATATGTGTGCTTGTAATTGCTGTAGTATGTCATACATCATGTTATTTCTGTAAGGGATATGTGTGCTTGTAATTGCTGTAGTATGTCATACATCATGTTATTTCTGTAAGGGATATGTGTGCTTGTAATTGCTGTAGTATGTCATACATCATGTTATTTCTGTAAGGGATATGTGTGCTTGTAATTGCTGTAGTATGTCATACATCATGTTATTTCTGTAAGGGATATGTGTGCTTGTAATTGCTGTAGTATGTCATACATCATGTTATTTCTGTAAGGGATATGTGTGCTTGTAATTGCTGTAGTATGTCATACATCATGTTATTTCTGTAAGGGATATGTGTGCTTGTAATTGCTGTAGTATGTCATACATCATGTTATTTCTGTAAGGGATATGTGTGCTTGTAATTGCTGTAGTATGTCATACATCATGTTATTTCTGTAAGGGATATGTGTGCTTGTAATTGCTGTAATATGTCATACATCATGTTATTTCTGTAAGGGATATGTGTGCTTGTAATTGCTGTAGTATGTCATACATCATGTTATTTCTGTAAGGGATATGTGTGCTTGTAATTGCTGTAGTATGTCATACATCATGTTATTTCTGTAAGGGATATGTGTGCTTGTAATTGCTGTAGTATGTCATACATCATGTTATTTCTGTAAGGGATATGTGTGCTTGTAATTGCTGTAGTATGTCATACATCATGTTATTTCTGTAAGGGATATGTGTGCTTGTAATTGCTGTAGTATGTCATACATCATGTTATTTCTGTAAGGGATATGTGTGCTTGTAATTGCTGTAGTATGTCATACATCATGTTATTTCTGTAAGGGATATGTGTGCTTGTAATTGCTGTAGTATGTCATACATCATGTTATTTCTGTAAGGGATATGTGTGCTTGTAATTGCTGTAGTATGTCATACATCATGTTATTTCTGTAAGGGATATGTGTGCTTGTAATTGCTGTAGTATGTCATACATCATGTTATTTCTGTAAGGGATATGTGCTTGTAATTGCTGTAGTATGTCATACATCATGTTATTTCTGTAAGGGATATGTGTGCTTGTAATTGCTGTAGTATGTCATACATCATGTTATTTCTGTAAGGGATATGTGTGCTTGTAATTGCTGTAGTATGTCATACATCATGTTATTTCTGTAAGGGATATGTGTGCTTGTAATTGCTGTAGTATGTCATACATCATGTTATTTCTGTAAGGGATATGTGTGCTTGTAATTGCTGTAGTATGTCATACATCATGTTATTTCTGTAAGGGATATGTGTGCTTGTAATTGCTGTAGTATGTCATACATCATGTTATTTCTGTAAGGGATATGTGTGCTTGTAATTGCTGTAGTATGTCATACATCATGTTATTTCTGTAAGGGATATGTGTGCTTGTAATTGCTGTAGTATGTCATACATCATGTTATTTCTGTAAGGGATATGTGTGCTTGTAATTGCTGTAGTATGTCATACATCATGTTATTTCTGTAAGGGATATGTGTGCTTGTAATTGCTGTAGTATGTCATACATCATGTTATTTCTGTAAGGGATATGTGTGCTTGTAATTGCTGTAGTATGTCATACATCATGTTATTTCTGTAAGGGATATGTGTGCTTGTAATTGCTGTAGTATGTCATACATCATGTTATTTCTGTAAGGGATATGTGTGCTTGTAATTGCTGTAGTATGTCATACATCATGTTATTTCTGTAAGGGATATGTGTGCTTGTAATTGCTGTAATATGTCATACATCATGTTATTTCTGTAAGGGATATGTGTGCTTGTAATTGCTGTAGTATGTCATACATCATGTTATTTCTGTAAGGGATATGTGTGCTTGTAATTGCTGTAGTATGTCATACATCATGTTATTTCTGTAAGGGATATGTGTGCTTGTAATTGCTGTAGTATGTCATACATCATGTTATTTCTGTAAGGGATATGTGTGCTTGTAATTGCTGTAGTATGTCATACATCATGTTATTTCTGTAAGGGATATGTGTGCTTGTAATTGCTGTAGTATGTCATACATCATGTTATTTCTGTAAGGGATATGTGTGCTTGTAATTGCTGTAGTATGTCATACATCATGTTATTTCTGTAAGGGATATGTGTGCTTGTAATTGCTGTAGTATGTCATACATCATGTTATTTCTGTAAGGGATATGTGTGCTTGTAATTGCTGTAGTATGTCATACATCATGTTATTTCTGTAAGGGATATGTGTGCTTGTAATTGCTGTAGTATGTCATACATCATGTTATTTCTGTAAGGGATATGTGTGCTTTTAATTGCTGTAGTATGTCATACATCATGTCATACATCATGTTATTTCTGTAAGTGATATGTGTGCTTGTAATTGCTGTAGTATGTCATACATCATGTTATTTCTGTAAGGGATATGTGTGCTTGTAATTGCTGTAGTATGTCATACATCATGTTATTTCTGTAAGGGATATGTGTGCTTGTAATTGCTGTAGTATGTCATACATCATGTTATTTCTGTAAGGGATATGTGTGCTTGTAATTGCTGTAGTATGTCATACATCATGTTATTTCTGTAAGGGATATGTGTGCTTGTAATTGCTGTAGTATGTCATACATCATGTTATTTCTGTAAGGGATATGTGTGCTTGTAATTGCTGTAGTATGTCATACATCATGTTATTTCTGTAAGGGATATGTGTGCTTGTAATTGCTGTAGTATGTCATACATCATGTTATTTCTGTAAGGGATATGTGTGCTTGTAATTGCTGTAGTATGTCATACATCATGTTATTTCTGTAAGGGATATGTGTGCTTGTAATTGCTGTAGTATGTCATACATCATGTTATTTCTGTAAGGGATATGTGTGCTTGTAATTGCTGTAATATGTCATACATCATGTTCATGTTATTTCTGTAAGGGATATGTGTGCTTGTAATTGCTGTAGTATGTCATACATCATGTTATTTCTGTAAGGGATATGTGTGCTTGTAATTGCTGTAGTATGTCATACATCATGTTATTTCTGTAAGGGATATGTGTGCTTGTAATTGCTGTAGTATGTCATACATCATGTTATTTCTGTAAGGGATATGTGTGCTTGTAATTGCTGTAGTATGTCATACATCATGTTATTTCTGTAAGGGATATGTGTGCTTGTAATTGCTGTAGTATGTCATACATCATGTTATTTCTGTAAGGGATATGTGTGCTTGTAATTGCTGTAGTATGTCATACATCATGTTATTTCTGTAAGGGATATGTGTGCTTGTAATTGCTGTAGTATGTCATACATCATGTTATTTCTGTAAGGGATATGTGTGCTTGTAATTGCTGTAGTATGTCATACATCATGTTATTTCTGTAAGGGATATGTGTGCTTGTAATTGCTGTAGTATGTCATACATCATGTTATTTCTGTAAGGGATATGTGTGCTTGTAATTGCTGTAGTATGTCATACATCATGTTATTTCTGTAAGGGATATGTGTGCTTGTAATTGCTGTAGTATGTCATACATCATGTTATTTCTGTAAGGGATATGTGTGCTTGTAATTGCTGTAGTATGTCATACATCATGTTATTTCTGTAAGGGATATGTGTGCTTGTAATTGCTGTAGTATGTCATACATCATGTTATTTCTGTAAGGGATATGTGTGCTTGTAATTGCTGTAGTATGTCATACATCATGTTATTTCTGTAAGGGATATGTGTGCTTGTAATTGCTGTAGTATGTCATACATCATGTTATTTCTGTAAGGGATATGTGTGCTTGTTATTGCTGTAGTATGTCATACATCATGTTATTTCTGTAAGGGATATGTGTGCTTGTAATTGCTGTAGTATGTCATACATCATGTTATTTCTGTAAGGGATATGTGTGCTTGTAATTGCTGTAGTATGTCATACATCATGTTATTTCTGTAAGGGATATGTGCTTGTAATTGCTGTAGTATGTCATACATCATGTTATTTCTGTAAGGGATATGTGTGCTTGTAATTGCTGTAGTATGTCATACATCATGTTATTTCTGTAAGGGATATGTGTGCTTGTAATTGCTGTAGTATGTCATACATCATGTTATTTCTGTAAGGGATATGTGTGCTTGTAATTGCTGTAGTATGTCATACATCATGTTATTTCTGTAAGGGATATGTGTGCTTGTAATTGCTGTAGTATGTCATACATCATGTTATTTCTGTAAGGGATATGTGTGCTTGTAATTGCTGTAGTATGTCATACATCATGTTATTTCTGTAAGGGATATGTGTGCTTGTAATTGCTGTAGTATGTCATACATCATGTTATTTCTGTAAGGGATATGTGTGCTTGTAATTGCTGTAGTATGTCATACATCATGTTATTTCTGTAAGGGATATGTGTGCTTGTAATTGCTGTAGTATGTCATACATCATGTTATTTCTGTAAGGGATATGTGTGCTTGTAATTGCTGTAGTATGTCATACATCATGTTATTTCTGTAAGGGATATGTGTGCTTGTAATTGCTGTAGTATGTCATACATCATGTTATTTCTGTAAGGGATATGTGTGCTTGTAATTGCTGTAGTATGTCATACATCATGTTATTTCTGTAAGGGATATGTGTGCTTGTAATTGCTGTAGTATGTCATACATCATGTTATTTCTGTAAGGGATATGTGTGCTTGTAATTGCTGTAATATGTCATACATCATGTTATTTCTGTAAGGGATATGTGTGCTTGTAATTGCTGTAGTATGTCATACATCATGTTATTTCTGTAAGGGATATGTGTGCTTGTAATTGCTGTAGTATGTCATACATCATGTTATTTCTGTAAGGGATATGTGTGCTTGTAATTGCTGTAGTATGTCATACATCATGTTATTTCTGTAAGGGATATGTGTGCTTGTAATTGCTGTAGTATGTCATACATCATGTTATTTCTGTAAGGGATATGTGTGCTTGTAATTGCTGTAGTATGTCATACATCATGTTATTTCTGTAAGGGATATGTGTGCTTGTAATTGCTGTAGTATGTCATACATCATGTTATTTCTGTAAGGGATATGTGTGCTTGTAATTGCTGTAGTATGTCATACATCATGTTATTTCTGTAAGGGATATGTGCTTGTAATTGCTGTAGTATGTCATACATCATGTTATTTCTGTAAGGGATATGTGTGCTTGTAATTGCTGTAGTATGTCATACATCATGTTATTTCTGTAAGGGATATGTGTGCTTGTAATTGCTGTAGTATGTCATACATCATGTTATTTCTGTAAGGGATATGTGTGCTTGTAATTGCTGTAGTATGTCATACATCATGTTATTTCTGTAAGGGATATGTGTGCTTGTAATTGCTGTAGTATGTCATACATCATGTTATTTCTGTAAGGGATATGTGTGCTTGTAATTGCTGTAGTATGTCATACATCATGTTATTTCTGTAAGGGATATGTGTGCTTGTAATTGCTGTAGTATGTCATACATCATGTTATTTCTGTAAGGGATATGTGCTTGTAATTGCTGTAGTATGTCATACATCATGTTATTTCTGTAAGGGATATGTGTGCTTGTAATTGCTGTAGTATGTCATACATCATGTTATTTCTGTAAGGGATATGTGTGCTTGTAATTGCTGTAGTATGTCATACATCATGTTATTTCTGTAAGGGATATGTGTGCTTGTAATTGCTGTAGTATGTCATACATCATGTTATTTCTGTAAGGGATATGTGTGCTTGTAATTGCTGTAATATGTCATACATCATGTTATTTCTGTAAGGGATATGTGTGCTTGTAATTGCTGTAGTATGTCATACATCATGTTATTTCTGTAAGGGATATGTGTGCTTGTAATTGCTGTAGTATGTCATACATCATGTTATTTCTGTAAGGGATATGTGTGCTTGTAATTGCTGTAGTATGTCATACATCATGTTATTTCTGTAAGGGATATGTGTTTGTAATTGCTGTAGTATGTCATACATCATGTTATTTCTGTAAGGGATATGTGTGCTTGTAATTGCTGTAGTATGTCATACATCATGTTATTTCTGTAAGGGATATGTGTGCTTGTAATTGCTGTAGTATGTCATACATCATGTTATTTCTGTAAGGGATATGTGTGCTTGTAATTGCTGTAGTATGTCATACATCATGTTATTTCTGTAAGGGATATGTGTGCTTGTAATTGCTGTAGTATGTCATACATCATGTTATTTCTGTAAGGGATATGTGTGCTTGTAATTGCTGTAGTATGTCATACATCATGTTATTTCTGTAAGGGATATGTGTGCTTGTAATTGCTGTAGTATGTCATACATCATGTTATTTCTGTAAGGGATATGTGTGCTTGTAATTGCTGTAGTATGTCATACATCATGTTATTTCTGTAAGGGATATGTGTGCTTGTAATTGCTGTAGTATGTCATACATCATGTTATTTCTGTAAGGGATATGTGTGCTTGTAATTGCTGTAGTATGTCATACATCATGTTATTTCTGTAAGGGATATGTGTGCTTGTAATTGCTGTAGTATGTCATACATCATGTTATTTCTGTAAGGGATATGTGTGCTTGTAATTGCTGTAGTATGTCATACATCATGTTATTTCTGTAAGGGATATGTGTGCTTGTAATTGCTGTAGTATGTCATACATCATGTTATTTCTGTAAGGGATATGTGTGCTTGTAATTGCTGTAGTATGTCATACATCATGTTATTTCTGTAAGGGATATGTGTGCTTGTAATTGCTGTAGTATGTCATACATCATGTTATTTCTGTAAGGGATATGTGTGCTTGTAATTGCTGTAGTATGTCATACATCATGTTATTTCTGTAAGGGATATGTGTGCTTGTAATTGCTGTAGTATGTCATACATCATGTTATTTCTGTAAGGGATATGTGTGCTTGTAATTGCTGTAGTATGTCATACATCATGTTATTTCTGTAAGGGATATGTGTGCTTGTAATTGCTGTAGTATGTCATACATCATGTTATTTCTGTAAGGGATATGTGTGCTTGTAATTGCTGTAGTATGTCATACATCATGTTATTTCTGTAAGGGATATGTGTGCTTGTAATTGCTGTAGTATGTCATACATCATGTTATTTCTGTAAGGGATATGTGTGCTTGTAATTGCTGTAGTATGTCATACATCATGTTATTTCTGTAAGGGATATGTGTGCTTGTAATTGCTGTAGTATGTCATACATCATGTTATTTCTGTAAGGGATATGTGTGCTTGTAATTGCTGTAGTATGTCATACATCATGTTATTTCTGTAAGGGATATGTGTGCTTGTAATTGCTGTAGTATGTCATACATCATGTTATTTCTGTAAGGGATATGTGTGCTTGTAATTGCTGTAGTATGTCATACATCATGTTATTTCTGTAAGGGATATGTGTGCTTGTAATTGCTGTAGTATGTCATACATCATGTTATTTCTGTAAGGGATATGTGTGCTTGTAATTGCTGTAGTATGTCATACATCATGTTATTTCTGTAAGGGATATGTGTGCTTGTAATTGCTGTAGTATGTCATACATCATGTTATTTCTGTAAGGGATATGTGTGCTTGTAATTGCTGTAGTATGTCATACATCATGTTATTTCTGTAAGGGATATGTGTGCTTGTAATTGCTGTAGTATGTCACACATCATGCTATTTCTGTAAGGGATATGTGTTCTTGTAATTGCCCTACTATGTCACACATCATGTTATTTCTGTAAAGGATATGTGTGCTTGTAATTGCTGTAGTATGTCATACATCATGTTATTTCTGTAAGGGATATGTGTGCTTGTAATTGCTGTAGTATGTCATACATCATGTTATTTCTGTAAGGGATATGTGTGCTTGTAATTGCTGTAGTATGTCATACATCATGTTATTTCTGTAAGGGATATGTGTGCTTGTAATTGCTGTAGTATGTCATACATCATGTTATTTCTGTAAGGGATATGTGTGCTTGTAATTGCTGTAGTATGTCATACATCATGTTATTTCTGTAAGGGATATGTGTGCTTGTAATTGCTGTAGTATGTCATACATCATGTTATTTCTGTAAGGGATATGTGTGCTTGTAATTGCTGTAGTATGTCATACATCATGTTATTTCTGTAAGGGATATGTGTGCTTGTAATTGCTGTAGTATGTCATACATCATGTTATTTCTGTAAGGGATATGTGTGCTTGTAATTGCTGTAGTATGTCATACATCATGTTATTTCTGTAAGGGATATGTGTGCTTGTAATTGCTGTAGTATGTCATACATCATGTTATTTCTGTAAGGGATATGTGTGCTTGTAATTGCTGTAGTATGTCATACATCATGTTATTTCTGTAAGGGATATGTGTGCTTGTAATTGCTGTAGTATGTCATACATCATGTTATTTCTGTAAGGGATATGTGTGCTTGTAATTGCTGTAGTATGTCATACATCATGTTATTTCTGTAAGGGATATGTGTGCTTGTAATTGCTGTAGTATGTCATACATCATGTTATTTCTGTAAGGGATATGTGTGCTTGTAATTGCTGTAGTATGTCATACATCATGTTATTTCTGTAAGGGATATGTGTGCTTGTAATTGCTGTAGTATGTCATACATCATGTTATTTCTGTAAGGGATATGTGTGCTTGTAATTGCTGTAGTATGTCATACATCATGTTATTTCTGTAAGGGATATGTGTGCTTGTAATTGCTGTAGTATGTCATACATCATGTTATTTCTGTAAGGGATATGTGTGCTTGTAATTGCTGTAGTATGTCATACATCATGTTATTTCTGTAAGGGATATGTGTGCTTGTAATTGCTGTAGTATGTCATACATCATGTTATTTCTGTAAGGGATATGTGTGCTTGTAATTGCTGTAGTATGTCATACATCATGTTATTTCTGTAAGGGATATGTGTGCTTGTAATTGCTGTAGTATGTCATACATCATGTTATTTCTGTAAGGGATATGTGTGCTTGTAATTGCTGTAGTATGTCATACATCATGTTATTTCTGTAAGGGATATGTGTGCTTGTAATTGCTGTAGTATGTCATACATCATGTTATTTCTGTAAGGGATATGTGTGCTTGTAATTGCTGTAGTATGTCATACATCATGTTATTTCTGTAAGGGATATGTGTGCTTGTAATTGCTGTAGTATGTCATACATCATGTTATTTCTGTAAGGGATATGTGTGCTTGTAATTGCTGTAGTATGTCATACATCATGTTATTTCTGTAAGGGATATGTGTGCTTGTAATTGCTGTAGTATGTCATACATCATGTTATTTCTGTAAGGGATATGTGTGCTTGTAATTGCTGTAGTATGTCATACATCATGTTATTTCTGTAAGGGATATGTGTGCTTGTAATTGCTGTAGTATGTCATACATCATGTTATTTCTGTAAGGGATATGTGTGCTTGTAATTGCTGTAGTATGTCATACATCATGTTATTTCTGTAAGGGATATGTGTGCTTGTAATTGCTGTAGTATGTCATACATCATGTTATTTCTGTAAGGGATATGTGTGCTTGTAATTGCTGTAGTATGTCATACATCATGTTATTTCTGTAAGGGATATGTGTGCTTGTAATTGCTGTAGTATGTCATACATCATGTTATTTCTGTAAGGGATATGTGTGCTTGTAATTGCTGTAGTATGTCATACATCATGTTATTTCTGTAAGGGATATGTGTGCTTGTAATTGCTGTAGTATGTCATACATCATGTTATTTCTGTAAGGGATATGTGTGCTTGTAATTGCTGTAGTATGTCATACATCATGTTATTTCTGTAAGGGATATGTGTGCTTGTAATTGCTGTAGTATGTCATACATCATGTTATTTCTGTAAGGGATATGTGTGCTTGTAATTGCTGTAGTATGTCATACATCATGTTATTTCTGTAAGGGATATGTGTGCTTGTAATTGCTGTAGTATGTCATACATCATGTTATTTCTGTAAGGGATATGTGTGCTTGTAATTGCTGTAGTATGTCATACATCATGTTATTTCTGTAAGGGATATGTGTGCTTGTAATTGCTGTAGTATGTCATACATCATGTTATTTCTGTAAGGGATATGTGTGCTTGTAATTGCTGTAGTATGTCATACATCATGTTATTTCTGTAAGGGATATGTGTGCTTGTAATTGCTGTAGTATGTCATACATCATGTTATTTCTGTAAGGGATATGTGTGCTTGTAATTGCTGTAGTATGTCATACATCATGTTATTTCTGTAAGGGATATGTGTGCTTGTAATTGCTGTAGTATGTCATACATCATGTTATTTCTGTAAGGGATATGTGTGCTTGTAATTGCTGTAGTATGTCATACATCATGTTATTTCTGTAAGGGATATGTGTGCTTGTAATTGCTGTAGTATGTCATACATCATGTTATTTCTGTAAGGGATATGTGTGCTTGTAATTGCTGTAGTATGTCATACATCATGTTATTTCTGTAAGGGATATGTGTGCTTGTAATTGCTGTAGTATGTCATACATCATGTTATTTCTGTAAGGGATATGTGTGCTTGTAATTGCTGTAGTATGTCATACATCATGTTATTTCTGTAAGGGATATGTGTGCTTGTAATTGCTGTAATATGTCATACATCATGTTATTTCTGTAAGGGATATGTGTGCTTGTAATTGCTGTAGTATGTCATACATCATGTTATTTCTGTAAGGGATATGTGTGCTTGTAATTGCTGTAGTATGTCATACATCATGTTATTTCTGTAAGGGATATGTGTGCTTGTAATTGCTGTAGTATGTCATACATCATGTTATTTCTGTAAGGGATATGTGTGCTTGTAATTGCTGTAATATGTCATACATCATGTTATTTCTGTAAGGGATATGTGTGCTTGTAATTGCTGTAGTATGTCATACATCATGTTATTTCTGTAAGGGATATGTGTGCTTGTAATTGCTGTAGTATGTCATACATCATGTTATTTCTGTAAGGGATATGTGTGCTTGTAATTGCTGTAGTATGTCATACATCATGTTATTTCTGTAAGGGATATGTGTGCTTGTAATTGCTGTAGTATGTCATACATCATGTTATTTCTGTAAGGGATATGTGTGCTTGTAATTGCTGTAGTATGTCATACATCATGTTATTTCTGTAAGGGATATGTGTGCTTGTAATTGCTGTAGTATGTCATACATCATGTTATTTCTGTAAGGGATATGTGTGCTTGTAATTGCTGTAGTATGTCATACATCATGTTATTTCTGTAAGGGATATGTGTGCTTGTAATTGCTGTAGTATGTCATACATCATGTTATTTCTGTAAGGGATATGTGTGCTTGTAATTGCTGTAGTATGTCATACATCATGTTATTTCTGTAAGGGATATGTGTGCTTGTAATTGCTGTAGTATGTCATACATCATGTTATTTCTGTAAGGGATATGTGTGCTTGTAATTGCTGTAGTATGTCATACATCATGTTATTTCTGTAAGGGATATGTGTGCTTGTAATTGCTGTAGTATGTCATACATCATGTTATTTCTGTAAGGGATATGTGTGCTTGTAATTGCTGTAGTATGTCATACATCATGTTATTTCTGTAAGGGATATGTGTGCTTGTAATTGCTGTAGTATGTCATACATCATGTTATTTCTGTAAGGGATATGTGTGCTTGTAATTGCTGTAGTATGTCATACATCATGTTATTTCTGTAAGGGATATGTGTGCTTGTAATTGCTGTAGTATGTCATACATCATGTTATTTCTGTAAGGGATATGTGTGCTTGTAATTGCTGTAGTATGTCATACATCATGTTATTTCTGTAAGGGATATGTGTGCTTGTAATTGCTGTAGTATGTCATACATCATGTTATTTCTGTAAGGGATATGTGTGCTTGTAATTGCTGTAGTATGTCATACATCATGTTATTTCTGTAAGGGATATGTGTGCTTGTAATTGCTGTAGTATGTCATACATCATGTTATTTCTGTAAGGGATATGTGTGCTTGTAATTGCTGTAGTATGTCATACATCATGTTATTTCTGTAAGGGATATGTGTGCTTGTAATTGCTGTAGTATGTCATACATCATGTTATTTCTGTAAGGGATATGTGTGCTTGTAATTGCTGTAGTATGTCATACATCATGTTATTTCTGTAAGGGATATGTGTGCTTGTAATTGCTGTAGTATGTCATACATCATGTTATTTCTGTAAGGGATATGTGTGCTTGTAATTGCTGTAGTATGTCATACATCATGTTATTTCTGTAAGGGATATGTGTGCTTGTAATTGCTGTAGTATGTCATACATCATGTTATTTCTGTAAGGGATATGTGTGCTTGTAATTGCTGTAGTATGTCATACATCATGTTATTTCTGTAAGGGATATGTGTGCTTGTAATTGCTGTAGTATGTCATACATCATGTTATTTCTGTAAGGGATATGTGTGCTTGTAATTGCTGTAGTATGTCATACATCATGTTATTTCTGTAAGGGATATGTGTGCTTGTAATTGCTGTAGTATGTCATACATCATGTTATTTCTGTAAGGGATATGTGTGCTTGTAATTGCTGTAGTATGTCATACATCATGTTATTTCTGTAAGGGATATGTGTGCTTGTAATTGCTGTAGTATGTCATACATCATGTTATTTCTGTAAGGGATATGTGTGCTTGTAATTGCTGTAGTATGTCATACATCATGTTATTTCTGTAAGGGATATGTGTGCTTGTAATTGCTGTAGTATGTCATACATCATGTTATTTCTGTAAGGGATATGTGTGCTTGTAATTGCTGTAGTATGTCATACATCATGTTATTTCTGTAAGGGATATGTGTGCTTGTAATTGCTGTAGTATGTCATACATCATGTTATTTCTGTAAGGGATATGTGTGCTTGTAATTGCTGTAGTATGTCATACATCATGTTATTTCTGTAAGGGATATGTGTGCTTGTAATTGCTGTAGTATGTCATACATCATGTTATTTCTGTAAGGGATATGTGTGCTTGTAATTGCTGTAGTATGTCATACATCATGTTATTTCTGTAAGGGATATGTGTGCTTGTAATTGCTGTAGTATGTCATACATCATGTTATTTCTGTAAGGGATATGTGTGCTTGTAATTGCTGTAGTATGTCATACATCATGTTATTTCTGTAAGGGATATGTGTGCTTGTAATTGCTGTAGTATGTCATACATCATGTTATTTCTGTAAGGGATATGTGTGCTTGTAATTGCTGTAGTATGTCATACATCATGTTATTTCTGTAAGGGATATGTGTGCTTGTAATTGCTGTAGTATGTCATACATCATGTTATTTCTGTAAGGGATATGTGTGCTTGTAATTGCTGTAGTATGTCATACATCATGTTATTTCTGTAAGGGATATGTGTGCTTGTAATTGCTGTAGTATGTCATACATCATGTTATTTCTGTAAGGGATATGTGTGCTTGTAATTGCTGTAGTATGTCATACATCATGTTATTTCTGTAAGGGATATGTGTGCTTGTAATTGCTGTAGTATGTCATACATCATGTTATTTCTGTAAGGGATATGTGTGCTTGTAATTGCTGTAGTATGTCATACATCATGTTATTTCTGTAAGGGATATGTGTGCTTGTAATTGCTGTAGTATGTCATACATCATGTTATTTCTGTAAGGGATATGTGTGCTTGTAATTGCTGTAGTATGTCATACATCATGTTATTTCTGTAAGGGATATGTGTGCTTGTAATTGCTGTAGTATGTCATACATCATGTTATTTCTGTAAGGGATATGTGTGCTTGTAATTGCTGTAGTATGTCATACATCATGTTATTTCTGTAAGGGATATGTGTGCTTGTAATTGCTGTAGTATGTCATACATCATGTTATTTCTGTAAGGGATATGTGTGCTTGTAATTGCTGTAGTATGTCATACATCATGTTATTTCTGTAAGGGATATGTGTGCTTGTAATTGCTGTAGTATGTCATACATCATGTTATTTCTGTAAGGGATATGTGTGCTTGTAATTGCTGTAGTATGTCATACATCATGTTATTTCTGTAAGGGATATGTGTGCTTGTAATTGCTGTAGTATGTCATACATCATGTTATTTCTGTAAGGGATATGTGTGCTTGTAATTGCTGTAGTATGTCATACATCATGTTATTTCTGTAAGGGATATGTGTGCTTGTAATTGCTGTAGTATGTCATACATCATGTTATTTCTGTAAGGGATATGTGTGCTTGTAATTGCTGTAGTATGTCATACATCATGTTATTTCTGTAAGGGATATGTGTGCTTGTAATTGCTGTAGTATGTCATACATCATGTTATTTCTGTAAGGGATATGTGTGCTTGTAATTGCTGTAGTATGTCATACATCATGTTATTTCTGTAAGGGATATGTGTGCTTGTAATTGCTGTAGTATGTCATACATCATGTTATTTCTGTAAGGGATATGTGTGCTTGTAATTGCTGTAGTATGTCATACATCATGTTATTTCTGTAAGGGATATGTGTGCTTGTAATTGCTGTAGTATGTCATACATCATGTTATTTCTGTAAGGGATATGTGTGCTTGTAATTGCTGTAGTATGTCATACATCATGTTATTTCTGTAAGGGATATGTGTGCTTGTAATTGCTGTAGTATGTCATACATCATGTTATTTCTGTAAGGGATATGTGTGCTTGTAATTGCTGTAGTATGTCATACATCATGTTATTTCTGTAAGGGATATGTGTGCTTGTAATTGCTGTAGTATGTCATACATCATGTTATTTCTGTAAGGGATATGTGTGCTTGTAATTGCTGTAGTATGTCATACATCATGTTATTTCTGTAAGGGATATGTGTGCTTGTAATTGCTGTAGTATGTCATACATCATGTTATTTCTGTAAGGGATATGTGTGCTTGTAATTGCTGTAGTATGTCATACATCATGTTATTTCTGTAAGGGATATGTGTGCTTGTAATTGCTGTAGTATGTCATACATCATGTTATTTCTGTAAGGGATATGTGTGCTTGTAATTGCTGTAGTATGTCATACATCATGTTATTTCTGTAAGGGATATGTGTGCTTGTAATTGCTGTAGTATGTCATACATCATGTTATTTCTGTAAGGGATATGTGTGCTTGTAATTGCTGTAGTATGTCATACATCATGTTATTTCTGTAAGGGATATGTGTGCTTGTAATTGCTGTAGTATGTCATACATCATGTTATTTCTGTAAGGGATATGTGTGCTTGTAATTGCTGTAGTATGTCATACATCATGTTATTTCTGTAAGGGATATGTGTGCTTGTAATTGCTGTAGTATGTCATACATCATGTTATTTCTGTAAGGGATATGTGTGCTTGTAATTGCTGTAGTATGTCATACATCATGTTATTTCTGTAAGGGATATGTGTGCTTGTAATTGCTGTAGTATGTCATACATCATGTTATTTCTGTAAGGGATATGTGTACTTGTAATTGCTGTAGTATGTCATACATCATGTTATTTCTGTAAGGGATATGTGTGCTTGTAATTGCTGTAGTATGTCATACATCATGTTATTTCTGTAAGGGATATGTGTGCTTGTAATTGCTGTAGTATGTCATACATCATGTTATTTCTGTAAGGGATATGTGTGCTTGTAATTGCTGTAGTATGTCATACATCATGTTATTTCTGTAAGGGATATGTGTGCTTGTAATTGCTGTAGTATGTCATACATCATGTTATTTCTGTAAGGGATATGTGTGCTTGTAATTGCTGTAGTATGTCATACATCATGTTATTTCTGTAAGGGATATGTGTGCTTGTAATTGCTGTAGTATGTCATACATCATGTTATTTCTGTAAGGGATATGTGTGCTTGTAATTGCTGTAGTATGTCATACATCATGTTATTTCTGTAAGGGATATGTGTGCTTGTAATTGCTGTAGTATGTCATACATCATGTTATTTCTGTAAGGGATATGTGTGCTTGTAATTGCTGTAGTATGTCATACATCATGTTATTTCTGTAAGGGATATGTGTGCTTGTAATTGCTGTAATATGTCATACATCATGTTATTTCTGTAAGGGATATGTGTGCTTGTAATTGCTGTAGTATGTCATACATCATGTTATTTCTGTAAGGGATATGTGTGCTTGTAATTGCTGTAATATGTCATACATCATGTTATTTCTGTAAGGGATATGTGTGTTTTTAATTGTTCTAGTATGTCATACATCATGTTATTTCTGTAAGGGATATGTGTGCTTGTAATTTCTGTAGCATGTCATACATCATGTTATTTCTTTAAGGTATATGTGTGCTTGTAATTGCTGTAGTATGTCATACATGTTATTTGTGCAAAGGATATGTGTGCTTGTAATTGCTGTAGTATGTCATACATCATTGGTTCATAGTTAGGTACTAGGCTGTTGGCCCTTGGGCCTGTTTAAGCCCAACCAAAAAGGTACCCTGGCTTTTGCCACCCAATAAAATTATTTTCCTGTGCCACTGTCGAGCAGAGCTACAGAGGTGATCCCTGGGGTGAATTTCCTATTTCTCATCCAATCATCAAGATTTTTATTAAAGAGTGCTAATGAGGAGCTATGTTTGATAAAGATAGGTAGTTTATTCCAGAGTATGGGAAGTCTGTGGGACAGGAATCTATTCCTCCGGCATGTTCTGTTTATTGTGGTGACAAGGTTTAGGTCCCTAAAGCATATAGCTTGGAGGGACTGAGATTTTTTTAAGTGGAGCATTTACAACAGCTCTGGGTTTGACGTAGCTTTGTATGTTAGGCAGAGATCACCTCTGAGTAGGTGATATGTGATGGAGTAAAGCTGGAGTTTTTTGAGATGGTCTGCATAGGGCATGTGTTTGAGGCCCGTAATCCTCTTTGTGAGGTATTTCTGTGGCCTTTCCAGTTGTTGTAGATGTTTTGTGAGGTACATACCAAAAGGGGAGTTGTACTCTATAGTGGGTCTAATGAGTGATGAGTAAGGGGAGCAATGACCACTTTTTTTCTGGATGAGAAACCTTTTGTGATGAGGTGTGCCACCAAAGAAGGATTTCCTGACTACTGTGGCGATGGGATTATCAAAGGAGAGACTACTGTCCACCTGTGTCCCAAGGTCTCCTATCACACTTTCGGTGTTAAGTATACTACTGCCTATTTTGTAGTTCATTGGTATGGAGTGTTTACCAATGGGGATGACAATGCCCTATTTGGTATTCAGCTTGAGGTTATGGCTTTGACACCAGGCATCTGTCTCAGTGAGGCCCTTTTGTTGAATGACCACATCATTAGGAGTTTCAATTATGGCTACTACTTTGCAGTCATCTGCGAACGTAGTTAGCCAAAGACCTTCTGTGTTAGCCTGTAATTCAGAGAAGTAGATACCAACCAGGAGAGGACCCAAGACTGCACACTGTGGTACTCCACTTGTCACTGGTCTGAAGTCAGATTTGGAGTCTGCTACTTTCACAGTGTGGGTTCTGTCAGTGAGCCAATTGGCAACCCACCTTGTGACATAGGGATTTATACCTAGTTTATTGAGTTTATATATAAGTCCAAAGTGGGGGATGGTGTCAAAATCCTTGGCAAGATGTAGATAGGCTGTGTGAACCCCCTTACCCTCGTCTACAGCTTTGCTGACTCCTTTAAAGAAGTCTATCAGGCCTAGGAGACATGATCTGTCCTTTACAAACCCAAACTGGGTGGGATCCAGAGTTTGGAGATTACCAATGTCTTTGTTTATAAGTTCCATTATGATACATACCATGGCCTTGCACACCAGTCTCATCAGGCTAACGGGGTGGTAGTTCCCGGGCTCCATGGTGGCTCACTCCTTGTGGAGTGGGATAACCGTTCCTGTGCACCATTCAGCAGGCACAAAGCCTGAGGTGAGGCTATGGATGAACATGGTACTTAGGTGGGGTGCCAGTTCGTTCTGTAGTTCATGTAGAAATCATGTTATTTCTGTAACGGATATCTGTACTTGTAATTGCTGTAATTTGTCATACATCATGTTATTTCTGTAAGGGATATGTGCGGTTGTAATTGCTGTAGTATGTCATACATCATGTTATTTCTGTAAGGGATATGTGTGGTTGTATTTGCTGTAATATGTCATACATCATGTTATTTCGGTAAGGGATATGTGTGCTTGTAATTGCTGTAGTATGTCATACATCATGTTATTTCTGTAAGGGATATGTGTGCTTGTAATTGCTGTAGTATGTCATACATAATGTTATTTCTGTAAGGGATATGTGTACTTGTAATTGCTGTAATATATCATACATCATGTTATTTCTGTAAGGGATATTTGTGCTTGTAATTGCTCTAGTATGTCATACATCATGTCTTTTTCTGTAAGGGATATGTGTGCTTGTAATTGCTGTAGTATGTCATACATCATGCTATTTCATTAAGGGATATATGTGCTTGTAATTGCTGTAATATGTCATACATCATGTTATTTCTGAAAGGGATATGTGTGCTTGTAATTGCTTTAATATGTCATACATGTTATTTCTGTAAAGGATGTGTGTGCTTGTAATTGCTGTAATATGTCATACATCATGTTATTTCTGTAAGAAATATGTTTGCTTGTAATTGCTGTTGTATATCATACATCATGTTATTTGTGTAAGGGATATGTGTGCTTGTAATTGCTGAAATATGTCATATGTCATGTTATTTCTGTAAGGGATATGTGTGCTTTAATTGCTGTAATATGTCATACATCATGTTATTTCTGTAAGGGATTTC